>NC_134491.1:17635570-17935570 GCF_040206685.1 Ascaphus truei | reverse complement strand
GTCTGCAGGCCATATCCCTAAGACCTGGAAAACTGCCAGAGTTGTCCCAATCTTCAAAAGTGGGGACAAAAACCACTGTCTCAAACTACAGGCCAATCTCACTTCTCCCAATTCTATCCAAAGTCATGGAAAAATGTGTCCACTCCCAATTAAGCGATTTCTACACCAAGACAAATTTCCCTAGCCAATTCCAATCTGGCTTTCGCCCCAAACACTCCACCGTAACTACCCTGCTAAAAGTTTGCAATGAAATCCAGTGTGGAATGGAACGGGGACAACTCACTGGTGCAGTATTCCTAGATTTTGCAAATGCTTTTGACACAGTTGTTCATGCTATTCTGCTTAACAAACTCCAGAGCTCTGGAATAGGGAAACATGCTTTAAACTGGTTTCAGTCCTACCTATCAGGAAGATCCCAACATGTGTCCATCTCAGGCTCTAACTCCAACCCCCTGGATATCACCTGTGGTGTCCCGCAAGGCTCTGTTCTGGGGCCCCTACTCTTCTCAGTGTTCATTAATGATTTTCCCACAGCTTGTAAGGAAGCCTCAATACACATGTATGCAGATGACACAATCCTATATGCACACAGACATAGCCTCTCTGACCTTGAACACATACTTCAGTCTGACTTTTTGAGACTCGAAAACTGGATTTCCCAAAACAAACTGTTTTTAAACACTGACAAGACTGTAACAATGGTAGTTGGGACCAAGACTAAATTTTTAAAGCTTCCAGTGACTGAGCTCCTGATTAGAACCAACACTAACACCACCCTAACACCTGTCACTAGTTTTAAATACCTGGGCTTATGGTTTGACTCCCACTTAACATTCGGGATGCACATTGATACCCTGACAACCAAGACCTATGCCAAACTAGGGGTACTTTACAGGAACAAATCCTCCCTAAGTCTCCTGGTCAGAAAGCGTATCGCACAGCAGATGCTAATGCCAATTATTGACTATGGAGACATAGTATATGGCTCGGCTCCTCAAACCCACCTTAGCAAACTTGACACCCTCTACAATTCAATTTGTCGTTTTGTTCTCCAATGCAACTACAACACACACCACTGAGAAATGCTCAAAGAACTAGATTGGTCAACACTAGAGTCTAGGCGCAAAGTTCACATTTCCTGTCTTGCCTTTAAATTCTTCATGGGCAAGCTACCCAGCTACCTGAACAAGCTCCTCACCCCTACCACTTGCAGCACTTATCACCTGAGATCAGACTCCAAAAGACTATTCATGGTCCCAAGGCTCAACAAAGTATCCGGACGTTCCTCCTTCTCGTTCCGTGCACCCCAAAACTGGAACAACCTACCAGAGACTCTCACATCCACCACCAGTTTAAGTTCTTTCAAATCTAAGGCCTTGGCCATGTTTGGCGCTTGCTCGCTCTCGCTTGCTGCCGCTCGCTCTACCTGGAGCTTTTTGCTGTCCTTACAGAGGAGACAGCAAGCGCTTGGGAGGCGGGTATCACTGTGTGTGTTGGTAGCTGTCAGTGTGTGTGTCACTGGGGAACGTGTGTGTGTGTGTGTGTGTGTGTGTGTGTGTGTGTGTGTGTGTGTGTGTGTGTGTGTGTGTGTGTGTGTGTGTGTGTGTGTGTGTGTGTGTGTGTGTGTGTGTGTGTGTGTGTGTGTGTGTGTGTGTGTATTATATAATATTTTAAAAATTAAAAAAAAAAGACATGTTGTGAGAATAAATTATTTATTAACATTGTGCAACTTTGATAAATATATTCACGCGCACACACACGCGCACACACGCATACACATACACACACACACACACACACACATGCACACACATATACATACACACACACACACACACGCGCACACACGCATACACATACACACACACACACACATGCATATACACACACACACACACACACACACATGCATACACATACACACACACACACACACACACACGCACACGCACACGCACACGCACAAAGGCACACACACACACACACATGCATACACAAAGGCACACACACACACATGCATACACAAAGGCACACACACACAAAGGCACACACACATGCATACACAAAGGCACACACACACACACATGCATACACACACACACACGCACGCACACACACACACACAATGCACACACACATGCATATACATACACACACATACACACACACACACATACACACACACACACACACACACACGAGACATGGATCGGGGTAGAAGGGGGACAGACCGTCAGGGGGCGGGCGCGTCACTGGCCGGGGGCGGGCCAGTGACATCACGGAGCTGGTTCGCCTTCATTGGGCGAACCGCTCACGTGACCGGCCTGTCTCGCCGGCAAGCGGGGGAATTTTAAATTCCCCCAAGACCTGCGCTTCCGCAAGCGCGCGGAAGCGCAGGTGAGCCCCTACTAAAGCCGCTCTAATTGCGGCTGTAGGGGCTCAGTGCTGAGCGGGAGCGCGCCTCAGCGCGCTTCCGCCAGCAAGCAGGTAACATGTCCGGGGCCTATGGCTGTCTCACATTTTAACCTGGTCTGTAACTGTTTCATACGCTCATAATATATATTTTCTTTAACTGTGCACGCAATGTCTTGTATATAATGGATACCCTGTTCATTTATGTAACCGTACTTGTAACCATGTATTATTTGTTTTACTCTGTGCCCAGGACATACTTGAAAACGAGAGGTAACTCTCAATGTATTACTTCCTGGTAAAATATTTTATAATAAATATTAATAAATAATAAATTTTATTAATGCTCCCTAAAATTCACAAAGAGGGTAACCCTGGGCGCCCTATTATCTCTGGATCTGGCACACTTACCGAGAATATTTCTGGCTGGGTGGAGGGCATTCTAAAACCACTTGTCAGGAACACACCCAGCTATATCCAGGATACCACCGACCTGCTAAACAAACTGAATGCCATTGGCCCCCTCCCAACAGGAACACTACTAGCAACTATGGATGTAGAGTCACTTTATACAAACATCCCCCACGAGGATGGGATTTCAGCCTGCAGATACTTTCTGGGACCGCAGGAGCCACTCACAGAGACAGTGACTAAATGCATCGAATTTATTCTGACCCATAACTACTTCACATTTGGAAATGACACATACCTCCAGACAACCGGGACCGCTATGGGTACTCGGATAGCGCCGCAGTATGCCAATCTGTTCTGCGCAAAACTGGAAAGTGACTTTCTTTCCACCTGTCACTTGAAACCCCTTACATACCTTCGCTACATCGATGACATCCTCCTGATTTGGACCTCTGGTGAACAGGACCTCCTACAGTTCTATGACAACTTCAATACGTTCCACCCGACCATCAACCTCAAACTCACCCATTCCCCGGATGAAGTACATTTCCTAGACACCACCATTACTATAAAGAACAACCAACTACAGACTTCTGTATACCGCAAACCTACAGACAGAGCCAGCTATTTGAGGGTCAACAGCTTCCACCCGACACACACCAAACATGCAACCATCTACAGTCAAGCCATACGATACAACCGGATATGCTCCGACACAGCAGACAGAGACCAGCGGATTAAAGCCTTGAGATCAGACTTTATAAACCATGGATATAACCACAGAATTGTAGATCAGCAAATTCACAAAGCCACCAGAATACCAAGAAGTGATCTCCTTGAATACAAACAGAAGGAGACAAGCGACAGGGTACCTTTGGTGGTCACATATAACCCACACCTAGGAGCCCTACGCAAGATCACCAGGAAACTACAACCCATCCTCCAGGAAGATACAAGACTGCAAAAGGTCTTCCCTGAAGCACCCTTATTATCATACAGACAACCCCATAATCTCAAGAATATTATGGTGAGGAGTAAAGTATTCAGTAGTACCACTGAATGCGGGACAAAACCATGCCAGGACCCAAGATGCAAAACCTGCGCAATGCTCTACACAGCGGACACAATACAAATACCACACAGGAATCGGGAATACAAAATCAGAGGAAGGTTCACCTGTTCTTCCAGCAATGTCGTGTACCTTATCATGTGCATGAAATGCCCAGGGGGCTGCTACTACATAGGTGAGACAGGGCAGGGGCTAAACAAGAGAATGAACCTGCACCGCCACAGCATCACACGCGGAGCAAGAGACAGTCCTGTTGGCGAACATTTCTCTGACTCTGGCCATAAGATGAACGATCTGAGGGTTGCCATACTCAAAGGTAATCTTAAAACACCGAAAGAGAGACGGTTGCATGAATACAAATTTATGCAACTCTTCGGGACACTTAGCAGTGGCCTAAACAGAGATCGAAATTTTATGAGTCATTACTGACACAAGTGAACTCTCTTCCCATGAGCGCTATAGGCCATGTCTGTACATACTGTGCTATATGTATGCACACACAGCTGTCTCTCACACACACTTATACTCCTGTTTTTCCATCCCTATACACCAATAGGGACCACATAGTATCCACACACACTTTTAGTTGTGCTACTTACTCTCACATTTCCACACCCACCCACACCATTTATAGCCACTCCCACTCCACACACACCTTTTGTAAAGCACT
Organism: Ascaphus truei; assembly: GCF_040206685.1. NCBI lineage: Eukaryota > Metazoa > Chordata > Amphibia > Anura > Ascaphidae > Ascaphus > Ascaphus truei. Next base: position 17,931,008 of record NC_134491.1, on the reverse strand, counting down.
GTATATTCTGTGGGCTCTCCATTCATTTTTATTCACACTGATACACATACACACTCTTTCATCACTTGCTTTCAGGAACCTTTTGACACCTCTAGCCATAAAACACATCCACACCGGGGAAAGGAACAGCACAGATAACATTCCAATAGACACTGTTTATAGTATAGCTTTTGCTTGCGTCATTCATTGTAACATCGCTGGAAGAAGAGATCAGTGTATCTCGAAAGCTCGCACAAATAAAAGCATTTCGTTAGCCACAGATCGGTATCATCTATTATTTTTTTGATTATATATATATATATATCGTGACAATCACATGGTTGCAGTACCGTGATTAGTATTCAAGTGAAGACAAAAAACGGATGGCTATAGCAAAGCACTCCTAAAGTAAATCACTTAAATGCACACCATAAAAAATATATATAACATTTAATAAGAATCATTAACACATAAGTTACCCAGATAGATAATAAAAATCCCACTTGTGAGCCCCTTCACATGTCTTAGACAGGTCTGCACCCCTGCCTTTCCCCATTATCTCTAAGCATACAGTGCTTTCACTGCAGCCAGGGATTCTGGGTAATTACATGCAGGTGAGCATTCGCAGGGTGTCACAGATAGAGGTCGTTTGAATAAAAAATAAGACGGGTTAAGCTGCACATAATGGAACTTAAAACAACAGTCTGTCTAAACAACACCCTTTCCTGTTTACAGGATGGGAACAGCAGGTCTTTTAGTCTTGAATCGCTCTATTTTCAGCACCATCCCCTTATTCTCCAGACACCTACCAGGGAAGTTACCGGTATTATAGGATCATCATTTTTCCCAGTTAAAAAAACGGTACTAGAGTCGCGCATGAGCATGATCGGCTCTTGTCGGCACGTTTTCCACATTTTTTAAAAGTTATCTGGAGACTCAGACACAATCCCAGAAACCGGGCCAATCCCGGGAAAAAACGGGATGTCTGGTCACCCTACGGTATTACGATCTGTTTTTTTAAAGGGGACTTAAATGTCCGTCAAATAGGAAGATACAACTGATGATGTTACGTCTTCCCTGTTGGCCTACGGAACCTGTGAGACTTGGTGGCCATTTTGTTTACCCTGACTGGAAATATAAAACCAGTACGTTTATTGGTAGGTATCCCAGGAGCCCTGGGGGCTGCAAATAATACAGTTCATCTCCCGAGGACCCCCCCCCCCCCCCCCCGTTTCCAAGCTGCAAAATGTGGGGTAAAAAATATGAGCAGCTTAAATTGCTGCTTTCAAAGGGGAAATCCCCCCCTCCTAACTAACCTCCATTTTTATTACAGGGTTGGAAGCCGGGGACCCCCCAGAGCTGATCCGCACTAATTCCATCTCTGGGAAACCCCCCAGTTCCGAGGTTACTGGTAAAGTTAACGGTATTACTTTCTGGTTTTTAAAGGGGATTTACATGAACATCCAATAGGACGTCACAACGCTGTAGCTCCCTATTGGCCTGACATTGGGGGGCGGGGGCTGAAAAGGGTGGAGATTGGCTCAGGGGGACTCCCAGGCCCCCACCCTGTAAAAACAGAGGGGTAGAAAAAATGAGTAGGAGGAATTGTTACTCTAAATCTTGGCGTCGAATGAAGACAGTTTTTGTTTTTGATGTGGAGCGGTTACCGGCACCCCCTTCGGAGGACTGTATCTCGGAAAGCAGGGGGTCCCCGGAGCTGAAATTAATGGGGGTTCAGCTCCGAAGACCCCCTGCTTCAATCCTGTGTAAAAAAAATGGTTAAAAAAAAAATACATCGATTTGATTGCCTGTAGAGTGAGCTGAGCGTGATTTAAATTAACAACCATATTTTTATTAAATTTTTTAGGTGTTTTTATTATTTTTGACTTTTTGGCAACTTCTGCTTTTAATTCGAACTTGCTCCACCCCAACCAGAAATTGAGAAGGGATTAGTATCCATATTAATGTCGGCATTGGGCTCATATCTTAGGAATTAAATACACAGTTCAAGAATCAGTAAACAGTGGGGGGTGGGGGGGTAGGGGGAGGGGAACCTAGAGAAGTGAAACCAGACGCCCTGTTGGAAAATCTGAAGAATTCATCTTCACAAGATAAACACCCAGGGAAACGGCACTTTTACGGTAGTAGACAGCGTTATTTGAGTCGCAGCAAAAATGGCGTTTACATCCTTGACATACTACAACTGGGCAAATTTGTAGTAAAATAAAGAGACCTAAAAAAAAAAAGAAGTGGAAAAGTTATCACACCAATGGTAGAAAATCCACTAACCAAGCTTGCTGTGATAATAACAGACACTAGGTGGAGCTCAAGAGGCATGTATTTTACACCACTGTAATGCAACTATTCACATCACATGTACTATATAGCCTCTTCTGCGTGTATCACAAGTGCAAGTATATTACTGTAGCTAGGTACTGTATATTGGAGTTGCTATTAAGTGAAAGAGCTCAGTTACATAACCTCTCCTCTACCATTTTTAACCCGTTGAATGCCAGAGGGACCCATAACGTTTTTTAAATCAGAAAGTCAAGTCACGCTTGGCATTGAACAGCAGTATATATTGATATACTACTGTATATAAAAATCCTGCTAAAAGTTTGCAATGAAATCCAGTGTGGAATGGAACGGGGACAACTCACTGGTGCAGTATTCCTAGATTTTGCAAAGGCTTTTGATACTGTTGATCATGCTATCCTGCTTAACAAACTCCAGAGCTCTGGAGTTTAAACTGGTTTCATTCTTACTTATCAGGAAGATCCCAACATGTGTCCATCTCAGGCACTAACTCCAACCCCCTGGATATCACCTGTGGTGTCCCGCAAGGCTCTGTTCTGGGGCCCCTACTCTTCTCAGTGTTCATCAATGATCTTCCTACAGCTTGTAAGGAAGCCTCAATACACATGTATGCAGATGACACAATATTATATGCACACAGCCATAGCCTCTCAGACCTTGGATACGTACTTCAATCTGACTTTTTGTGACTTGAAATTTGGATTTCCCAAAACAAACTGTTTTTAAACACTGACAAGACTAACAATGGTATTTGGGACTGAGGCTAAATTTTTAAAGCTTCCAATGAAGGAGTTACAGATCAGAACCAACTCTAAGGCAGCGGCCATGTTCAGGGAGACGGTGCGGAGGCGTGCGTGCGCGTGACGTCACCCGCGTTTTAGCTGGAGCGTTTTCTGGCCAGGCTAGAAACGATGGGGAGGCGTGTCCGGGGCATGTCTGGGGCGTGGCCATGATGTCACGGAGCTGGTTCGCCCTCATTGGGGGTACGGGTAGGGACCTGTACTGAAGCTGTGCGCAAGCGGGGAGACTATAGAGCCTGTTACACATGCGTTATTTACATCAGGTATGCACGTATATGATGATTGCAGTACAGTACATGCATCAATAAGTGGCAAAAAGGGAGTGCTTCACTTTAAGTACATTTTCGCTTTACATACATGCTCTGGAGCCATTGCGTACGTTAATGCGGGGTATGCCTGTACACTTTCCATAAGATGCATTGCCAACAATTTAAAATTGCAGTCCAACGTAAAACCAAAAATAATTAATAATAGTTACATGTTTAGAGGGTTAAATGCTGTTGGTCAGGGATCGTTGTTAGCTGACTATATTATTGCATTTTAAGTACAATATCCTCTGTTCTCTTTGGTATGTTGACATGGAGGGAGTGTGCATAAATCAAACAAGTTAGATAACAATCCCCACCCATGCTGCAAGTGAAGACTTTCAGAAGCGATTTTACATTATTGTCTAAATGTATTTTTTTTTTTTAATGATAGGTTTTATTATTTAACCTATTTCTGGAATTAGTTCAGTTTAGAACCAAATGGGACAGCACTTTTAAAAAGGACTACATATGGAATATCAAATATAGGGAAGAGTTGTGTCTCAGCGGAAGAGAATGTCTGGGCCAAACAACTTACAATCTAATATATTGTCAAAGTAACAGTGAATTACATGATAGGAGTTGAACAAAAACATTTTCATTATATATAAAAGCATAGTGGGGATTGTACCCAAGCACACAATGTATCTAATCTTCTGTAAGGCATCAAATAAGACGTCCCTGAGATGAAACAACTGAAGATTTATTTCTAAACGCCAGGTGGACACTCAGTCTTGTTTTGATCAGGTGCTCATTCATTTAAGGAAGCTGCACAGGACACGTTGTGTAACCACATGTTACCCATGCCTGCAACTTGAGGGGTCAGCTCTCTGGCATGCAAGCAGTTAAGGATGTTCTCTGCCATGTCCAGCTTCTGACCTCAGTGCCATCACCTAATGCTCTCTGCACAAATTCACTAGCACACTGATTCTCCTGCAGACACAGCTATGTACACAGGCACAGATATGCACACAAAGGCAGGGATGCATAATGTTACATAGGCGTGTACACGTGCATTGGTATACACATCTGCACATGCATATGTGTACAAGATACACACGCACGCTCCCGTCCCCCGCAAATGGAAATATTACTGTGTGCTCATTTGCATGTCTTTGACAGGTCTGCAACCCCGCCTTTCACCATTATCACCCAGCGCTTCCACTGCAGCAAGGGATTCTGGGAAATTACATGCAAATGAGCACACAGTGCCACCTTTTGCTTAAAATCTATTATGACATGGACCCCTATAAGTGCATGCTTGCTGCATTGCACATCTTTTCAGCACAGCCTGGGTTAGATGCATAGCCAGTAAACCTGCCAGTAAACCTACCCACAGGCAGCGCGCGTGTGCGTGTACTCCCATGAAGGGGTTATATTGTGAAGCAGTATAAAGCTGTGCTCATGTCCTGCTTATGCTGCTGTGGCAGATAAAACCTGACTAATAGACTTGCATCTTAATCTTTGCCTTTCCAAAGAAGCTGGACCGCCCTCTCTTATTTTAGTCTTCTGCCTACTACACATTGACTCATTCAATCACCTGATCTGGGGTTATGTTACAGTCCAAACCCCACCTGTGCTGGAATTGCAATACAGAGAAAGCACTACGCCAATAAACACCTCAATATGTTAATAGTTGTTGGATTGCTGTAGGCATCTTTGTGCAAACATGTGAACAACACACATATATATACATATATATATATATATATATATATATATATATATATATATATATATATATATATATATATACACACACACATATATACATACATATATATACTATACCTACTGTTTTAGGATTGAGTCCAGCTCAGCAGCACATATATGTATGTATACCTTTATATAGCACTGTGTCAATGCAGCGCTTTACATAGACATATAACACAAAACTGGCATACGTGCGTCAAATAGGTAGGTGTAGGAAGCAGAGGATAATCTGAGCAAAAGAGCTTGCAATCTACATAGGGTGTTGGGAGATTTACAGAGACAATAAGAATATTAAATGTTCAGTCTGACCTAAGAGGGAAATAAACAGGTCAGGAATGTAGAAGCAGGCTGGGTGATTGATGCTTTTTTCCGACCATCATACATAGTTGAAAAGTTACTTTGTAAACATGGAAATCTGAAACAGAGGAGAGCTGATCTAACTGCTCACTTTGTGTGTGATATCCCATATATATAACTTGTACTCTGAACAGTGAAAAGTTGCAGCAGAAGGTATTTACCATCGAAGACACACATATATACAGTGTATATATATATATATATATATATATATACAGTGTTCGACAAACCTATACATTTGCTCGCCCCGGGCGAGTGGATTTAACCCCCGGGCGAGTAAATATTGGCCCAAGCAGCACACGTTTGGTACTAGGTGGCGAGTAGATTTTTTTGTGTGGCGAGTAGATTTTTTGGTGATTTGTCAACCACTGTATATATATATATATATTATATACACACACACATACAGGTGTGTGTGTATATATAGTATATGTATATATGTATATATATATATATATATAGACCATACGATACCGGTTGCAACACGACATCAAGGGACAGCACGCAGGTAAGTAAATCAAAAATGTTCTATATTTGATAGAAGACACAAAAACCGACGTTTCGGTCCCCCCAGTGGGACCTTTCTCAAGGTCCCACTGGGGGACCGAAACGTCGGTTTTTGTGTCTTCTATCAAATATAGAACATTTTTGATTTACTTACCTGCGTGCTGTCCCTTGATGTCGTGTTGCAACCGGTATCGTATGGTCTGTTATTGCTTTATGGGATAAGCACCAAAACTTATTTACTTGCATATGGTGTGCCGGCTGTGCATTGGATTCTATATATATATATATATATATATATATATATATATATATATATATACACACACTTCTTTCATTGGTTGGGGAGGCTTAAAAATATATATATATATATATATATATACATGAAAGCCTCCCCGATCAATGATTTATATATATAATATTAATATATAATATTCCATCGAAACGTCGGATTTTTGTGTCTGTTTCAATACATTGTTTTGCTGACTTAACTCTGAGTGCTCTCTCTCTCATCGGACATAAGAATGTATTCTCTAATAGCCCTGTACAAATATACTGTGTGTGTAATGTGTGCGTGTGTGTAATGTGTGCATGTGTACTACACATTCACACACAGGCAGGGCACCTCTGCCGATAAAACTCCCTCGTTTCTCTGTCAGTCACCACATGGATTACCAGCCTGGCCTTGCTATTAAAGAATTAAAATGTTCTAGTATAGAAGCAACAAATCTCCTCCCCCCCAGCAGAGACTAAATAACCCCCTGCAGTGCACTACATCCATTATACCCACTTGTGAGATAGCTCAAACATATACAAAGGCCAGGGGGGAGGATTGCAAATCTAGGGCAAATGGTGGCTCAGAAAAGGCTTGCAGAAGGGAAGGAGTTAAGATTTTTTTTTTAAAAGTGGGGGAGGAGCTGAAGACAATGAAGAAGAGGAAGGCCTGAGGGATATTTTAACCCCTCGGCGCCCCCCTTTTTTTAATTTTATTTTTAGAGCTGATGAAACGTCGCCGGAGTCCGGAGTCGTGCGAGCCCTTCGGAAAGTCCCTGAAAATTACGTTTTCAAAAGTTGCGATTATAAAAAAAGGGTTTAAATTACAGTGTGGGTCAGAGGGCGCAGAGCTTGTAAACATCAGCACCCACCCTCCCCGGGAGAGGAAGCAGATATGCCAGCGGTGGCCAACTCCAGGCCTCCCCGGCCACCAGCAGGTCAGATTTTCAGGATATCCCTGCTTCAGCACAGGTGGTGCAGTTGAAGACTGAGCCACCCATGCTGAAGCAGTGATATGCTGAAAACCTGACCTGTTGGTGGCCCTTGAGTACTTGAGTTGCCCGTCCCTGACATATACCCACGGACGGGTTAACCCCTTAGAGGGGCTCAGTTGAACTACATTTGTATGTATTTAGCTCTTTACATAGCGTCCCAAAGTGTACTCAGCACTTTACAAAGAGACAACACAGTACAGGGAATTGTAATACAATATGTGTAACAAAGTCAGTAGGAAAGAAAATGCGTTGCCCCTAAGAGCTTGCAGTCTATTGGGGAGGGGGGTGAGGGGGCTAGAGAACTTCCTCGAGTTCACAGGGAGTTGCCTCTAGATTTCACCCACTTCAAAGGCTGTGATGTTGCCAGCATGCACTCACGCCAATAAATATAGGAACTGTATATTTCGAAGTCTGCAGTTCCACTTCCTTGTGGAACAACAAAAAAAAAAAACAGAAAGGTTTATTTTACCAGCGCTGACTCTTTTTGATTTAAAAACGTATACTTTGCTAAAATTAGGCCAACGTACTTTGTCCCAAAAATGGTAGAATTTCTTGACCTCGGACACAGTACCACTACTTTGTGTACGGCGCGGCCTGAACCAACACCACGAGTATATGAGGCAGACGTCGGCTCTCACTGATTTGTAACACGAGCATTTCATAGACTTTAATATCACTTTTATTTTCTTCCAGATCGCCCAAATGTCACCGATTGTGGTCCCTGGACATCCCTGCCTCTCTGGGACCCACTATCCATGTTCTGCTGTTTGAGGTTTAAACTTAGTCATCTCTAGCCACTAATAACCTGTCCAGCCCTGGTTTGAAACTCTGCTCACAAAGCTGCTCCCTGGTGCTCTCCATGTAGATTTATTGCATCTGGTTTTTTTTTTGTTTTTTTATTTAATTTTTTACTCTTGTCTTGAAGACAAAGATCTCTCCCTCCCCTCCCCTCCCTCCCCTCCTACTCCCTCCCCTCCTACTCCCTCCCCCATGCATTAGGCGGAGTCCCTGTAGGGCTCTGCAGCATAATAAGGTCAGTGCAATAAATGACTGACACTCCAGTGACGTCATTGAGCTGGAGAAAGGACACCGCCTCCTCTCCATGCTTCTCTCCCCATGCACTGCAGAGAATTTCAGTTGCTTTGTGCTCCTTTGGGGGAAACACACAAGCTCTCTGGATTCATGCAAAAGAGAGTCCTAAATTCGTCACAATGCTCTGGAATTAATTACATCTTCTGCTGTGTTCCTATGAAGCTGGAATAACCTCAAGACATGGACCATTAAAAGCTAATGTACAGCTATTTCTGCATCATTTGTATGGTCTTTAATAAATAGTATTTCAACCAGTGCTATGTAATGTAACTATATATATATATATTAGAAACTAAAAGTACATGCAATATTCGTTTTGAACAGTATTCATTCACATGCATGTTGCACTGGACGCTAGATGTTTACAATCTATAAAGGGAAACATCTGAATTATGTATATGACAAATAAAAACATGGCAACATAACAAGTTTTGCTTGTAGTAAAAGTATAGTATATAGTATAACAACTGCTGCTGGATTGTAGAACTAGTGCAAAAACTCCTGTGCAAACTTTCAGGTCCCCACATGCAGATAGTAACACCCCAGCATTATTTAGACCTACTATACCCCATTCATATAGCATATGACATTCTAAATAAGTGAGTTTAGTTTGAGAGTATTGAATGATAGTAAATGTTATTTCACAGCCCCTCCCACAGCAGAAAAGTAACCTTTCACTGGAAAGCTGATGCCTGATAACATAACAAAAATAAGTTACAGGGCTTGAAAAGATCATATATCATTTTGCATAGTGCTGGAATGCAGTGTTAATAAACATATCTATTAGTACAGTACATCTCTGGCTGTTGCAAATATACATTCAGAGGATGATATTTAATATTCAAAAGGTTGATGCATAATTAAAGTGTGTGTTTGGCATAATAAGATGTGTTTGGTGTGTCCTTGTGCTAAAGACGTGCTTCTAATGAAGGTGACAATTAACATTGGAATGGAAAAAGTACTTGAACACACACACACACACACACACACACACAATGGATCAAGTGTTATGGAACAAACAGTGAAGATTTGTGATGTCCAACTTTCAGTGTACAAATGGAAAGTATAAAGTGGAGGATGATCATAAAAACACAAGTCACAAAAATACAATTTCCTGTTGCAGATGTAACCTCAATCTTTCCATTGCATGTCTCCATTTGCTGCTCATACAGTGCACACAGAGCATAGAAGAAAAATATATATATATAAATATAGCGCTTTTAACTGGTGTTCATATAATGTAGGTTTATCAAGGAGAGAAAAAAATGAGTTACTTTTAATTTCAGGGGTTAATCCCGCCAAAAAAAAGAGGGAGGGAGAGGAAGAAGGCTTAAGCAAACAGTGAAATGAAACCTGGTGTATTTGAACACACATCTGCTGCATTCACTATGCACGGTAAATCCCAATAGGATTAAAGTACATTGACAGCCCTGGAGAAATGTAGAGAGAAGAGCATGTTGGAAACTTAGCAGGGGACATGATCAGGGGGAAAAAAAGAATCATTTTTAAAATAGCCAAACCAAGTGCTTTTATAATAATAAAAAAAAACATTGAGTCATTTAGGGCTTTCTTCAAAGTTAAGAACTCACTTGCACAAATAAATTAAATATTGCACAAGGTCTTTTGACTGATCAGTTTATTTAAAACATGCCCACACCAGATTCAAATTGATCCCAGCTGGAAAGCATTGCAGAAATGCTGAAATCTTTACTTTGCTCAGCAAATCCACAGAAAAAGAAAAAGTTTCTCCCCCCTCTCTTTCTTGTGCATGTGGTGCCTTTTTTTTGTTGTTGCAACTTGATAAAGCAGTGAAAAAAAAGCATGTAGTTTGTATAATGAGTCACATCTCAAATATGTGTGCAATAGGGATATCAACGCTTTTGCAAAAAACTTAAAAACTAGCTTTTTTTTTTTTAATAAATGTGGCAAAAATAGTTGCACTGCTTAAAAACTCCATGTGCTGTTTAAACATGAAGGATCTTCTAAGAAGAAAGCAATCCCCCCTTTAAAAATAAGTTCTTTCGTTTTATAGTAGTTTTTCTCTTCTTTCTGTCCCTCTCCTTCCTTTTGAAAGTTTTATAAGTCTGAGCACATGGGAGGGAAATTAAATCTTCTTGTCAATCAACTTTTTTTTTTTTTTTCTTCTCTCTCTCTCTCCCCTTTCCCCACCCACTTGATCCTCTTTTTTTTTAACTTCCTTATTTAAATGAGTTAAAACTCCACCCATCTGAGAGGCAGAAACTTTATAAGACTAGCAAGTTGCTGAAAGAAGAATCAGAGGGATTTATACAAGAAGGGCAAAAAAAACAAAACAAAAAAAAAGGAAAGAATAAGGAACATTACAATACACACAAATATTTTCTCTGAATGAAGGAGACTGGAGCCTTTACTTGCAAGACACTGACTTTATTTTTTTTAATTTTTTTTAACTTATTGCAAGAGGTTGATCTGAAGTCTGAAGATGTCTACAGCTCTGATGTCCCCTTCTATTTTCGACTTAAGTGATGTATTATGCAAGGTAAATGCAACATAACATGCATGACTTATACTTGGGGGGGAGAATGGGGTTTTAAGTTGTGCAGTTTGTGTGCATAGGGGAGATCTCTAGGGGTTTCATCCTAAATGTTTCTATGACAGACACAAACTATTTCCTCCTTTAAAACTGCAAAACAACATCATTAAACAAGTGAGAGATCTTTGTGATGTTGGATGCATAGTTTTGTAATGCTAACTTTAATAACTTGTAAGGTTGCTGCTTCATGCTGGGTAAATGCATTATTTTTCCTACTTGAAAGCCAGACTTTTTTTGCTGTGAAGACCTGCAGATCTGGTATTAGTTTTTTTACTTCTATTTCATGCACTCCTGCTGGAACTGCAACTTTTTCCCCTCCTGTAACTTTGCGTTAGAAGAACTGTCAATGCTTTGCAAAGTAAGGGTGTCACTGGGAATGCATTGCACACTGATCATTTTAATTGGTTATGGCAAATTTATTTTTAATTCTATATCCACATTAATCTCTAGCCCCCTCAATTTCTGTGTGTATATATGTGTATATATATATATATATATATATATATATATATATATATATATATATATATATATATATATATATATATATATATGACACACACACTATTTGCACTTGCACCACGACATCCCCTTTATAATGTTAGAAAAGCTGGCTCTACATTTTAGAAAGCGTGGCCAGTGTAAGTGCAAGTTTTCTATTTGCAGAAAGTACACTTTTGTACAAGTATTAAAGTTGCTGAAGGAAAAGTTCAGGAATCCACATTGTACAGTATGTATATATTCCCCTTGCATATCTAGTTACAGCCCTGCTTTTACATTTCTTTGTTCTAAATAAGTGTGTGGCAACTATGCAGAAGTATATACAGTACTGTACTGCTGTAAGTTTGCCCAAGGCAGTTGCTGCATTTCTATTTAACAGAAAATCTCTTTACATCTTAAATGCAGTTGCTATGAGTTATTAAATACCTGTACAAACTTGCTTTTAACTCTATTAAGTGTATAATTTTAAAATGCAGTTCACACTATGTTTGTAAAGTTTTATGCTTTCGTGTATCCACAAACAACTATTGGGGTTTTTTCCCCCCCTATGGTTGAAAAACATCTTATAATTGCTTATGAATAATATACTGTCTTTTACTAAACAACCAGGTGCATGTTTTTGTGATTTTATACATAACAGTGGCACTAGTGTAATAATCCATTCCAGGTTTTCTTTAATGCATAAGCTTTTGTTTGTGAAGGAATTCTCTCAAGTTCTCTTCATTGTAGGGGGAGTAAGCACTCCTCTCTCCCCTCCTCCCCCCCCCCCCCCCCCCAAGTAACCAAGTTTATTATTTTGTATTTGTAATAGTTCTACAAACAGATCCACATTTTGGTACTATTCACATTTGTGTTTTTAGTCGATTTAAAAAAACAAAAACAAAAAACGTGTGTGTATATTTATAATTGGGGGCGCCCATCGCTTCTAAAAGCACCATGCAGTGTTAAAAAGGTTTGACTGTGTTTCAATACTGTACAGGAATGCATTATTCTTTTGAACAGAAGTATACAGCTTGGACTTTAAATCCATGGTTATGCTGTGAGAGTGGAATACAGGGATTTTGTTTTTAATGAGGGATGTCTGTTCAAAACAAGATGTTGGTTCTTTATTTTGACTACTGAATGTCCATTACTGTATTTGACTGTCCTTGTCTTGCACAAGGTTGTGATGTTGTTGTTTGCACTAGTATTGTGTAGCTGCTTACACACTTTTCACATGTTTATCCACAGAGCAACAAAATGTTGAACTACAACAACAATATAATCAACCCAACAACTACAAACATCTCTCTGATGGACAGAAAAGCAGTGGGGACTCCATCCATGGTGGGCTTTTCCAGGAGGCATTCTGTTACATTGCCTAACTCCAAGTTCAATCAGAACCAGTTCCTCAACAGCCTCAAGATGGAACCCTCTACTGCCATGGGTAACAAAGAGAACAAATTCCGAGACCGTTCCTTCTCAGAGAATGGGGAGAGGCTACTCCAAAAGCCTGGGGGGCAGGTGAACTCCAGTCGCTACAAGACAGAGCTGTGCCGCCCTTTTGAGGAGAACGGTTCCTGCAAGTATGGCGACAAGTGCCAGTTTGCCCATGGGATCCATGAGCTGCGAAGCCTGACTAGGCACCCCAAGTACAAGACAGAGCTGTGTCGCACTTTCCATACGATTGGGTTTTGTCCTTATGGACCAAGGTGCCACTTCATCCACAACGCAGAAGAGCGGCGCTTGGTGTCAGGACGGGACCAAGCACTGTTCTCCCTCTCTTCCTCTAAGATGGAGAGACCCAGGCTCCAACATAGCTTTAGTTTCGCTGGCTTCCCTACTACCAACGGTCTGCTGGACAGCCCAACCTCAATCACCCCTCCACCCATTCTTAGCACTGAAGACCTGATGAACTCTCCAACCTTGCCTGACTGTGCCAGCAACCCTTTCACCTTCTCCAGCCAGGAGCTGGCCAGCTTGTTTGCTCCAACCATGGGAATGCCTCTGAGCAACTCCAATGCTCCTGGCTCTCCCACTACCTTTCTCTTTCGACCCATGTCTGAGTCCCCTCATATGTTTGAATCTGCCCCGAGCCCTCAAGATTCCCTCTCTGACCAAGAAGGCTACCTGAGCAGCTCCAGCAGTGGTTCAGACTCCCCTATCCTTGACACCACTAAACGTCTTCCCATCTTCAGCAGACTTTCTATCTCTGATGATTAAACTAAGGGCCCACTGTCTTCTCCCCACCTTCCCATCATAATGTTAAGCTGAACTGATCTCAAGAAAAGGGGACAGAAGTTGACACCAATATCGGTCCACTTGCCTACAGTTGTCTCTTTGGCTCAACCCTTGAAAGTGCCAAATAACCACAACGACAATACAGTTTACAAGAATGAATAGTGCCTTTTTATCTTCCCACTGTGACTGTTCTACTGTATCTCCTAGAGGGCATCGCTGGTCACCATAATTTCTGAGCATTGCATAGAGACGTACACCAATAGGCAACAACTCCCTCTAGTGGCACCTCAAATATCAACATTCTTCCATAATCATTCCCAATGTGCTTATTTTTCTCCTTGCCATGTGTTAGGTATCTGCTGGTCAAATGGCACAAGGACAATGTTCACATCCAACTTTTTTTTTTTGCCTAGAAGCGTTTTTTCGCCCGTACAAGTCAAGAATGGATTTAAGATTGTGACCTAGTGGAACTGGAATGGAGTTGCATGAAGCCAGATGGACTATGAAAAAGACTTTCGATTTTGGTGCTACAAGTTCCCTTCCAAACATGAGATCTTTTGTGTTAACGTATTCATTCCATGAGAAAAGAATTTAAAATGTAAACATTAGATTGTCATAGCTTTAATGGTTTGCTCTAGAGTCCTTCTCATATTTTTTTTTTTTTTTTTTAAGGCTTTTCATTAGAGCTCTCACGTCAATTTATTTTTACTTTTTTTTTTTTTTTTTTTTCTGGGTTTTTAATTTTGTATAACTTTCAAAAAAAAATTGGAGAGCAACATTTTTGCTTGTCACTGCACAACAATATAAAAAAAAGCTTATTTAACTTATCAAAAAAAACGTATTTATTGCCGAACATTATGCTTTTTTTTTTTGTTTTGTTTTTTTTTTGTTTGTTTCATATTTATCAGGATGATAAATCCATAGAATATATTCTTTTATGTTTAAATTATGGTCTTCCATATTAATCTTAAGATTGTGAAGCCTTTTTTTTTTTTTATTATTTTAATGGTTATTTTTTTCTCTTTTTCCACAGTTTAATATATTATACTACAATGACATTTTGTTTTGTAACTTTACACTTTTTTTTTTGTTTATTTTACAAAATGAAAATTTAATTTAAAAAAAAAAAAATGCAAAAACGGTGTTGCATTATTTATTTTAGACCGTGTTTTCCCCCTCCTTTTTGTTAGACTGCAAATTGAGTTTAATCTGGTTACTGCCTTACGTGTGTGTGTGTGTGTGTATGTATGTATGTATGTATGTGTATATATTTCTCCCCTAAGCCCTTTAGTTTTACAGCTGGGCTATAGAAGCGGTAGGCATGTTGTACTGTAAAACAGTACATTTAATATTTGGCCTGTTTTTGTATTGCTTTGGGGAGGGCTAAGAATGAAACCTTAGTGTGCCTGTTTTTGAAGACATTCCAAACAGCCGCATATTGTCTCTTGGTTCCAATATCTGCGTTTTCCTTGTTGAAGTGAATGATGGGACTGGCACTAAAAATAAAAATCAAATGAATGTATTTTTTTTCCTTTTTTCTTGTTACTGTTCACTATTTTTGTGTGCAAATTTATTAAAAAGGAGAAGAAGAAAAAAGCTTTTTGTAACGACTGTTTGCAGTTTAAATCAATAAACCCCAAGTTTGTTTTTTTTTTAAAAAAACATTGATTTTGAGTTTTTTTGTGGGGGGGGGGGGGTAGAGGGTTTGGTGCTCCTTAAGCTATTCTGGGGAGGGGTGAACTTGCCCAATAACTGTTTTCTGTATACTTTAAATATCAGGGGCCATCAGCAACATTATAATAAGATTTGGGGTGGTGAGGGAGTTCACCCTTATAAAACCTTCACAGCTACTTATCACGGTTGGCTTGTCTTGCAATTGATGATGAGTTTGAGTATAATAGAAATAAGCCACTGCTTATTAAATGTGGTTACTACAGACATGTAAAAGATGCACCGTAGTTTGAGACATTTTGAAAACCTAGTTTTTACATACATTTCTCTAAAATAATTTAACTGGTTTCGTGGTGTAAATTGAGGTCTCCCGGTACAGCAGCGCCTATATAGGAATTTCTAAAGTACATACAGGTTTGCTAAAGCTCTTTAAACCTTGTTTTCAGGTTTAACACAATTCTGTACATTTCAGGAAAATATATAAACTATCGCACTTTGACCACTGGGTGTCTAACTAATTAGTGTACAAATTACAGTCTCAATTTCTGAACACTGCAACATGGTCCAGTTTACTCCTTAGAGATCGCTCCCACTTTGTAAAACATTTGCAGCTATTCCGAAGTCCAGGAATCAGAATCTGCGGACATCACAAACATGCCTATTTAAGACTGGGAGGGCCTACTTTTACCATTGGGTCATTACCCAGAATCCTTAGCTGCAGGTTGGCTGCTGTGTGACAAGGGTGTTAATGAAGGAAGTTTGGGGACATGGGGAAGATATTTAAATACACTTCTGCTTTTTTTTTTCGTTTAGCAACAAAAACTTTTACAATAAAGCTGGACGTTGGCACGAAAATAAGAATTGGCTTTAAAGCACCAATCTTGCCTAACATTTAGTAGGATGGGCTGAAATAAGAGCATTTCCACTCCCAACAACTTCTCTTGTTGGTGATATCACCATATATTGGCTTTGCAAATTTAGGCCTGTAGACCAAGCTATAATGGGCATAATATTACATGTCACAGAATACATTGTATTTACTGAAAGAAGTAAAGTATTATATCCAACTGGAAGTTAAAAGCAACGTTCTCAGGGCTGAATTATACAATTTTAAAGCATTTTTTTTTTTTTTTTAAATGAGCATTCTCGACAAGGGGTAGGCAGGTTACGGCCTAAATACATTTCACCAGCCCCTTTTGGAATGATTCGCGGAATCTTCTGGGTAATGTCTGGGAGAGGTGCACAGAGCGTTGCATCTACCCCAAGAATGAGGCCTCCAGACTTCTCTATCTCTTCTCTCTCAACTCCCCCCTCTTCCCCCCCCCCCCCAAATGAGGGAGTGGACCACCACGACACCAGAGTCTGCACAGCTGCATGGAGGACTTCCCAGAATCCTCGCTTCTTCAGTAGCGCTGGTCACTCCCGACAGCTTCCAAGCCGACTGTGTGCTACCTGGTGAGATGGAGAAAATAGTCTTGAACGGAGTAATCAGTCACTGCTGCAATAGAGGGGACGCTTGCCTGATTTTCCTTCTTTAGTAACATTTGGGTATTATTGAATTTTATTTACATAATTAAGTCTTATGGTCCATTAAATATCAGGTTGCTCAAGCCAGGGGTGCTCACCTCCAGTCCTCTCTCCCCCCCTGCCCAACAGGTCGGGGTTTCAGGATATCCGTTATTCGATCTTACTACTGCTTGTGTGAATATTTACTATAACACAACAGTGTACACAAACCAAACACTTTGGTTAAAAAATAATTTTTTTTTAAAGGTTTATTAATAATAGTCATTGTTGAACAATAATATTGTTTAAATATTTTATTAAAAATGTGTATTCCTGTATGAGATGCTGAAATTTTCAGTAGTGATATTCCAGTTTTCACTGTTTATTTTCAGCTCGGTGACCACTAGTTCCCGAGATGCTGGTATTTAAATCCTCTGCTTCACGCGGGCATCATAGCTCGTCGGATGACAATGCTGCTTCCTATTGGCCCACGTGACGCTGGCGGTGATTTACAACGCCATTTTCTTCCCCTTGGAGAACTGAAACACCCTGCTATTACCAATAAGAACCTCTGGAAGCATGGGGTTCCTGGAAATTAAAGAAATATGTTTCAGTGCCCGGGGACCCCCTGCTTCCCCACCTGGTAAAACAAAATAGTCAGAGGGGTGGAGTTTAAAAAAAAAGAAGCAAAAAACGTCTTTATCTGCTTTGGAAATGTCACCTCCGAATGCTGACAGACTTTCACCAAAAATAGTAAATATAAAAAAGCACTATCTACAAGGTCTACAACCTTGTATTTCCCCTTTATCGCTTAGCGAACAATGCTTCCACTGCAGCCAAGGATTCTGGGTAATGCCATGCAAATGAGCACTGTGTATCACTACTAAAAATAGAAAAGTGAACTGGGTTGCACAATACGGAAGGCAATGATTTAACAATCCCAGTACAAACAATGTCACATTATTGGTAATTATGCAATCCCGTCTTTTTTTCCAGGCAGGAGATCTGGATACAAAATGGAAGAAATGCAGTACTTTTTACCCCTATGCAGACGTCAGCCCTCACTGCCTCCTCCAGGCATTGGATGGAGATTGGAACCCAGCTGGATTTGATTGATTGGAAAAATGATCGGCAGATAATAATTATTATTATATGACATATACACACAGATTAGAAGTGGTGATAAAAGTATTTACACTTATGTCCAAACATAGGTAAATGGTCAATTGAATATGTCAAGTTTAAGGGAGGTTAAAATCAGGGGTGGGGAGAGCCCACCACCCAAGACTATCAAAGAAAAAAGTCCTGTCTGATGTTATTGAATGTATTGCTTTGATACATTGAGTGCAGTTTTGCAGCCTAGAAACGGTGATACATACTGTATCTTCCACTGACATCAATGGAGTCCCACAGCTAAAAATGCTGTGATTTCACATTACAGTTTAATTTTTGGGTCCAGATCCCCCATTTATGGTCCGTGGAGGTCCAAATCTTTGTAACTTCATATATTATCTGATTTAGAGTACGCCATTTTCACTCATTTGGGCCTTTTGACCACAGGCTTCTTTGCTATCCTAAATCAGCCCAGTCAATCAAAAAAGAAGCAAGCAAAACATTTGAAATCTTATGGGGTTTTTTAATCAGTTCTGTAGTATTAGATAATAATGTTTTTTTGTTTTTATTCAACACTTAATGTAATTTTTAATGAGTTTTAAAGCATCCTTTGGTTTCTATAGAAGGTTTAGCCCACCTCCTCAGTAGTGCAAGATCTTTCTTGTTTGGGATAATTTGTTAGCAATGGTCCCAGCAGTTTGAGCTAGAAACTGTAACTATAGATAATCTTATCTCAGTAACATCAGGATACATTGTAGCTGCAGAGTTGCACTGATTGAAGCAACCATTATGTTAGGCAAACAATCAGGATTTTGGCATTTATAATAGGAGCACCAAACGATTGCCAGCTTTGGTAAGACTGTAGAATTATCACATGCTTTACATATACAGATATTAACAAAAGAAAATAAAAAATGTGGGGAAGTAGTATTGCTTCTTTAAGACAGAAGTCGCTTAGAAGAGGAAGTGGTTGAACTGTGCAGCGCCGGCAACAAGAGACTATCGCCCTCCAACGCCATTCAAGATATTTACCAGTGAAGAGAAAATAAGCCAAGGTGTAAAACCGTGATGTTAGTCTCGCAGGTCAGTGTTATCAGTTTCTAATGTCGGCCTCAGTCTCTGATTCTTAAATCTCAACATTATTTTCCACTCCTTTTAAAATGGAACATCAGCAGGTCGAAATGTGCATATGTTTCCTGTCGGAACTATTCAAAATAAACTCGAGAAGAAAAACGACAGAGGCATACGGTATGTTTGTTCTCCGTGTGATAGTAATAGGGGGTCCAGACTACCACTCCTTACTGTATACAGGCATACCCTGGTTTAAGGACATTCACTTTTAAGTACACTCGCGAGTAAGGACATATCGCCCAATAGGCAAACGGCAGCTCACGCATGCGCCCGTCAGCACGTCCTGAACAGCAATACCGGCTCCCTACCTGTACCGAAGCTGTGCGCAAGCGGGGAGACTATAGAGCCTGTTACACATGCGTTATTTACATCAGTTATGCACGTATATAACGATTGCAGTACAGTACATGCATCGATTAGTGGGGCAAAGGCAGTGCTTCACTTTAAGTACATTTTCGCTTTACATACATGCTCCGGTCACATTGCGTACGTTAATGCAGGGTATGCCTGTATCAACGCCCAGGGTGTCACTGTTTTATTTATTTTCACACCCACAATACCACAACTTTTTGTATTTACAAACTAACCCTATCTCTTTCTTTCTTTTATAGACATTTTAGTGGTGAAAAAAAAGCAGAAAGAGTTTTTTGTTAATAAATGCAGATCTTTTTTTAAATGCGGCAAAGAAACACTACTTATTTTTATATTTTGAAGCTAATTTTTCGCAGTTAGCCCTGGACACAAGCAAAAGACCCGATGTTCCCTGAATGTTAGAAGGGTCATTAGTGTTCTGACACTTGCAATGTCTCCTGAATGTCAGAACCAGAGGTGGGTTGTAGGTCCATACCGTCCCGGGCTATTCCCTGGAGGGAGGCCCTCCACCTGCAGCGTCGTGGCATCATTTGACGTCGCGTCACCATGACAACGCGACTGCAGGAGATGCTGCAGCTATAAATAATGTGTACTATAAATAATGTATACTATAAATAATGAAAAAAGTGTAAAAATGTTAAAGTTATCTATATTACGACAATAATTGCATTAGCTTTAGGTAATGCACATGAGTATGCGTCAGTGACGCAGGCGTTGATAACGAGCGGTAACGTTTGCCCAGTGCGCATGTGCGTTAACTAACAGGCGTTTTTTTTGCATATCATTAGCCTTGAGGATTACCCGTTAAACTGAGGAAAAATAACGGAGGTTACATACTTCGGTAGTGCAAATTTAACGGACTTCTGAGGCTCTACCTCTGTGATCCTACGTTAAAAACACTGAGAAAGGCCACGTTTTATTACGCTGAAACCGGGAACAATATGGGGATTGCTTTCTCTTTCCTAGAATTCCCTTTGTTGCTCAATTTCACATCCTCCAAGAGGAGGCTGAACACCCCCCACCCGCCTACACTGCCCTATAAACACAGCGGGGGGGGGGGGGGGGTTCTGGCATCACCACACTTCCTAGCCTAATTAGCCTAAAAATTTCATCTATTTCTTGTAATTTGTCATTGTGCTTTCTGTAATTAGACTTCTGCTCCGAGGTTTGAAAATGTAAAAACAAAATGTAAAAACGAAAAACATGCTGTTATAAACACAGCTTTTAGACAGAGGCTGGGATGAGATATGGCTTTGCATCTCATCCCAGCCTCTGTCTAAAAGCTGTGTTTATAACAGCATGCATTGGCTTGAGGATTTGCTTGTGTAATACGAGCTTGAGACAAAAAGTGGCACTGAGTGCTCATTTGCATGTCATTTCCCAGAGTCCCTTGCTGCAGTGGAAGCGCTGTATGCTGGGCGATAATGGGGAAAGACAAGGTTGCAGACCTGTCTAAGACATGCAAATGAACATACAGTAATATTTACAGTTGCTATATATATATTATATATATATATATATATATATATAAAGTGGTCGACAAATCACCAAAAAATCTACTCGCCACACAAAAAAATCCACTCGCTACCTAGTACCAAACGTGTGCTTCTTGGGCCAATAGGAGCTCGCCACGATGTTAAATCCACTCGCCCGGGGCGAGCAAATGTATAGGATTGTCGAACACTGTATATATATATATATATATATATATAAATATATATATATATATATATATATATATATAAAATAAAAAACGAATAGACGATACCGTTCTGTGGCTAACAAAATCTTCTATTTGTGCGAGCTTTGGAGATACACTGGTTTCGTTAGCCACAGAACGATATCGTCTATTCGTTTTTGATTATTAAGCTCGGCTAACACGATACAGATACCTCTACATTTACATGATATATATATATTTATTTAATTTTAAAGAATATCACTTGTGAGCACATTTACATGTCCTAGACAGGTCTGCAACTCTGCCTTTCAACCATTATCACCTAGCATACAGTGCTTCCACTGCAGCAAGGGATTCTGGGAAATGACAATGTGTCACCTTTTGCCTGAAAAGCCTTTTACATGGAGCCATATATAGAGAGAGAACGAGAGAATGAGAATATTAACGTAACCGGAAGCGACACCGCCAGACGTCCTATTGGAGCAGACTTCAGCGTTGCGGAGTGGTGAGATTGCAACTCTTATACACTACCCAACAAAGGGCCATAGGTCAGACAAAGGGAAGCATTCTACAGTAATGTTTCTAGCATAAGGAGATTTATAAGGTAATTATCGTTAGGCATTAGGATAAACAATATAATCCCCAAACGGGAGGACCATGCAATACATATACTGTACAATACATGTGGACATAAACACTTTCCATAAGACGTTGCGCAGTTGTGTACCTGTATATCTCCCTGTTACCACCCGACCGCCTGGGTATAAGGGCCTTTGTAAAGGTGCCAGTACACCATTGGAGCTCTTAGTCAGTGTATTGCCATAGCAGGCCTGTAGTTCGCAAATGCTTTGGAACGCTTTACTAGGCTCTGACTGAGGATCCCCCCTGTTGCTATGTGTGCCTTCTGTAGTGTGGCTGTAGATGGCTGCTCCATTTTGACTCCTCTCCTGGTGTTTACCTGTGTTCACCTCACCCAGCGTGTGTTGAAACGTGCGGCTCACTGGCAGGCTCCCGATCAGCCCTGTGATCCCTCAGGGTGCTGCAGCTCTGCCCCTGCATGACCCTGAGTCCAATGTCATTGACTGAGGCCCTGTCCATCACAAGTCACATCCTGAGCACACAAGAGAAGGGGCAGTGTATGTGTGACAGCTGTATGCACTTACAAAGAAGGGGGTTATATCTAGATATATTTGTATGTATTCGGTAGGCATAGAGAGAGATCCCACCATTTGACCAGTTTTTTACTCTCTGTCAGTATATACTTAAGTACCAAGCAATCTTTCTAGTTGGGTTAAGTGTTTTCCCAACCTTATCTGATGGTGGGTATTATATATATGTAGCCATGCATAATAATGGTCTGCAGACATCTTCCCTGTTGGCAGTAATTCCTGGTAAGTACAGGCCTGCCAGCAGTAGTTATGGAGGTTTTCCCTCACACCCTGGTGAGGTGCCCTTTGTATGGATGGGAGTGGCTACATGCTCTGAGTCCCTGGATAGTGACATCAGAGATGTGCCTGCCCCCTGAGGTATAAAGGGCACAACACTGTCAGTTAAGTGTTGTTGAAAAGCATTGGTAGCAGTTCTTGCATTGAGAGTGCAAGATAGTTTCGTGACCCTAGTGCTGTAACTAGTGGCACGAATATTCTAATCAAGCCTGTCTAGGCCACACTGTGTCCAGGGACCTGGCACAGGGGTGATCTCCCTGAAGGGAGAGGGGATCCCACTCCAATTGAGGAGGGCAGTACCTGGCAAAGGGACAGCACGGAGGAATGTGCGGCTGAAGCTGAGAGCTGCATGGGGCAGTCTACTGTAATCAGTTCATCAATAAAGATGCCCTTGTTAAAGAAACCCCCACTGAGTGAGTGTGAGATTACTCAACAGTGGACGGCACCCAGAAGGAGTTCCTCACCAGGACCATCTCCCTGCGGAAGCATAGACCCTGATGAGGTGGAGGCGCTGCACATGATGTAAGTTGGACTCGTACCCACTACCTCAGCTACCTGTCCTGATGACGTCCCCTAATACCACCAAGCGGGAAACTCAAGAGTCCTGTTACTGGCAGGTGCACCACCACACACGATCACGTAATGGGGACCTGGTTAGACCACACGGGCCAATGTGAGATTGGGTGGGTCAGACTAGGGGGATACACCCGTTACATATATATTATTTTTTCCATGATATATCCCCAGGGCTCTGTCTTGACCTCCTCTTTTTTCTCTTGACCATTTTACCCGCACCTCTTGCCTATTCTGTTAATAATTCACCCAAATAAATAGACATCTTGGATGGGTAAAAATGGCCATAGCCTTTTATTAAACATAAACCAACACTCCTGGACCTGGTAAGTAGGGATTCCCACCCAGTGACCCTGGGTCTGCTACATGACCCAGTGAGCACTCTTGGTTAACACCACCTGGGATACCTGTCAGGAGTACACTCCCAGGCCCTTCGCACCTGGCGCTGACCCAACAGCGCATCCTTTGGACGCCTCCCATTTCTCAACATTAACCAGCTGGGCAAAACTGACCAGTCCGCACCCCTTGACCTGTGGCAAACGTAATAATACCACCAACACCTTTACCCATACCCTCTTTTATCTCTTTCTTTAAATAAAATATAACATGTCAAAATAAAATCATAACAGTAACCATAAAACATAACATTGCCCAAAATATCTGATCTCCAAAAGGGGTGGGTGGGTGCGAACCATTTGGGGAGGCTTTCAGAGTATGAGAGGGGTAGGTCACTGGGTGACAGCCCTCCCTCCTCCCCCTCCCAAGCGCTTCATTGCATGGCTACTCAGGACGTCGGGTCATGCTACCTTCCCTAATTTGGTCAGGCCTTCCTTTACACCACTTTCCTGGGACAACTAATACTGCCGTTTGGTTTTCACCACCACAGGAGTGGGCACCTCCAGTCCTCGAGGGCCACCAGCCCTTGAGGACTGGCGTTGCCCGCACCGGCACTAGACATTCTGCCGTGTCTGTCTTGCCTGCAATAGATACGCTCCCCGGTGTGTTTCACACATTCTTGTGAGTTCTTTTTCTCCCCCAGGCAGAAAGTAAAGGGAGTAGCAGGGAACGATGCCTCCTCCGTTATTACATAGGATTCTTGTACAAACCCCTCGCTGGGGAAACATTTGCAGGTCTGTGCATGATGGTGGTGTAATGTGTAAACAGAACTCATTCATTTTGTAGAACCGTGAAGCGCGGAGCTTAAAGCATTGTAAAGGTGCACTTGTGGGTTGTACACCATTGCGCTAATCGCAGTGATATGTTTAATAGGTTAAAGGAGACACGTGCTTCCTTTCTGGTCGGATTTAAAAAAACAATAACAGCTTTGGCAAGAAAAGATCTTTTAAAGCAGCAGAACATAGGATCGAAGCAAGGGGTCTCTGGAGGCGAACCTCGTTAATTTCAGCTCTTGGGGACCCCCTGCTCCCCGAGATACAGAGCTCCGTAGGTGCAGGATAGTAGCTCAGTCGGTTTAAATGTCTGGGACTCACGGGCCAATAGGAAGCTGCAAGGGATGATGTTACTGCTTTCTATTGGCCCGGGTGACGTGGGAGCTTTAAATCCGCCATTTCGATAGCCCCGCATATTCCAGCCGGAGCTGCTACCGGCCTCCCCTACGGAGATAAGTATCTCTGGAAGCAGGGGATCCTTGGAGCTGGGCAGCTTCCTCCATCCTTATTGGTTGCTGCTGGGTAATGCAGCCAATCAGGAGGAGGCATTAGGAGCCTGGGGGTGGGGCCAAGGAGAGGAGGAAACAGCATGGAGAGGTGAGAGGATTGTGTGTGTCTCAAGCGCGTTGCACCTTTCAGTATTCAGTATTTTTGGAGAAGCCGCCTGGCAACCCTATGCGTGAGATAGTAATCAAAAGAACGGGATATAAGAAAAACTGCTAGAATCTTCAGGGGGAAGAGAGGGGAGAAGGAGAAATATGAAGGATTGAAGGGGGTTCATAAACAAGTATGAAACAACTGAAGAGATGTATTAACGATATTTGTTTCATTATCCTGTGCTTTGTTGTTCCTCCTTTCTTTTTTCTGTAAAATGTACTGCAGTGTAAATGCTTTTACCCAAATAAAAATTATATATATATATATAATAAACATCTTCAAGGGTCTGTTCTGTGCGAATGAGTTGAAGTGCAAAGCGTTGTCTGTACCAGTGGTTACTGCTCAGGAAGTCCCCGCTATCAGCAGAATGGAACGTGCTGAACTAAACCTTTACAAATAGATTGTCGTTGTCTCTGAGCAATAACTTGGTCATCACAGATTAGTGCAGTTTGCCTCTGAAAGCGCGCACGTTCTCCGTTTTCTGCATCGTATCTCAGACCCTTTTCCCACTGCAGAACCCAAAGCACGAAACAACTAGTGGCACCTACAGTGTAAGCACAAATGGTAACTTTTAGTGACAATGGTCAGCAACACAATGAAAAGCAAGGCTGCCCGCTGTCATTTATAGCTGCTAACTCCAAATACATTAACACAATAATACACACAGACACCGTGATACACACACGCAGATACTGGGATACACACACACACAGACACCGTTATACACACGCAGACACCATGATACACACACGCACAGG
This sequence comes from Ascaphus truei, assembly GCF_040206685.1. Classification (NCBI taxonomy): domain Eukaryota; kingdom Metazoa; phylum Chordata; class Amphibia; order Anura; family Ascaphidae; genus Ascaphus; species Ascaphus truei. The sequence continues at coordinate 17,905,305 of NC_134491.1, read as the reverse complement.
GATACACACACGCATACATAGGGATACACACACGCAGACACAGTGATACATACACACACAGACACTGATACACACACGCAGAAACAGGGATGCATACACAGTGATACACACACAGACATGTTTATACAAATGCAGACACCGTCATATACACACGCAGACACCGTGATACACACTTGCAGACACCGTAATCCACACACAGACACACGGATACACACACAGAGACACCGTGATACACACATGCAGACATCGTGATACACACACAGACACCGGGATACACACACACAGACACCGTGATACAAACACGCAGACACAGGGATACACACACGCAGACACCGTGATACACACATGCAGACACAGGGATACACACAAGCAGACACAAGGATACACACACGCAGACACAGGGATACACACACGCAGACACTGGGATACACACACGCAGACACAGGAATACACACACGCAGACACAGGAATACACACACACAGACACAGGAATACACACACGCAGACACAGGAATACACACACGCAGACATAGGGATACACACACGCAGACACAGGGATACACACACAGATACCGGGATACACACACGCAGACACGGGAATACACACACGCAGACACAGGAATACACACACACAGACACAGGAATACACACACGCAGACACAGGGATACACACATGCATACACAGGGGTACACACACGCAGACACAGGGATACACACATGCATACACAGGGATACACACAAGCATACACAGGAATACACACATGCATACACAGGGATACACACATGCATACTCAGGGATACACACATGCATACACAGAGATAATCACACGCAGACACAGGGATACACACATGTAGACACCATGATACACACGCGCAGACACTGGGATACACACGCAGACACAGGGATACACAGACAACATGATACACACACAAACACACTTTTAACCATACAGACACAGATACACTGACATTAATAGACTCAGAAACCGTGAAACACTCACAGGCACTGATACACACACACAATACATGTACATTCACACTCATACATAGTCTAAACACAGCCGCACCAATATATTTATTTTTATTATCGTTTATTTGTAAAGCGCCAACATATTCCGGTGCACGGTACAATATAGGTACAGAGTCATGTATATTGCATAAACAGAGCTGCATACCAAATAAGGGCAGAAACGCACAAACAGATACAGCAGGTAATGAGAGCCCTGATCCCGAGAGCTTACACTCTATAGGGAATAAGGGGCAATGTTGAAACAATGGTTAAAGTGGCTGCTCATTGTGGGACAGAGTATACATCAGGATGGAGTATGGTCCAGCTGCACCGCTGATCCCATTTAGGTTGGTGTTAACGTGCAGTTTGGTCTAGTCGCACAGTGGGTCCCAATAAGGTTGGAGAGGGGGTGGTGGATGTTAGAGGTATGGTGAGTAGACTTCCTTGAAAAAGTGAGGTTTTCAGGGAGTTTTTAAATGTCTGAATGCTGGGGGAGAGTCTGATGGTGCGTGGTAGGGAATTCCAGAGAGAGGAAGCAGCGCAGGAGAAGTCTTGTAGGCAGATCTCATGGACAGAGCCTAGGGGGCATTAGGGATATATTTGGGGATGAGAGCTGAGATGTAAGGGGGGGGGCAGCTTTGTCAGTCAGAACTTGGGTTTTAAATGTGATTATAAAGGATATGGGAAGCCAGTGTAGGGATATGCAGAGTGGAGCAGCAGAAGTGGAGCGGTGAATGAGGTAGATGAGTCTGGCAGCAGCATTTTGGGTGGATTGGAGTTGGGACAGATGGACGAGGGGAAATGCCAACTAGGAGAAGATTGCAGTAGCCAAGTAGTCAGTGAGTGAATTAAAATTGTATTTGCCTCGTGAATGAGAAAAGGGTGTATCCTCGGGATATTTCGGAGCGGGAGACGGCAAGCCTTAGTGAGGGAGTGAATATAAGGAATGAAGGAGGGGGGCAGAGTCAAACATTAGTTATGTTAAGCGTCAGGTAATGGTGGAACACCCAGGAGGAGGTTGCAGAGAGACCGTTGGTGACACGGAACAGGAGAGAGGGGGAGAGGTCAGGGGACGGGATATAAATGTGGTTGTCATCGGCATAGAGATGATACTGAAAGCCAAAAGATTGTATTCGTTGACCAAGAGAAGAGGTGTAGAGTGATAATACCAGAGGTCCAAGGACAGAGACCCAACAGAAAGAGGGAGTGAAGAGGAGGAGACGCCAGAGAAGGAAACACTGAAAGAGCGGTGGGATAGGCAGGACGTGAACCAGGAGAGGACTGTGTCACGGAGGACAATGGAGTGAAGAGTGTGCAGGAGAAGGGAGTAATTGACGGTGTCAAAGGCAGCAGTGAGATCCAGGAGTTAGTACGGAGAAGTGACCCTTAGACTTAGCTGTGAGTAGATCATTGGCCACTTCTGTTAGTGCTGTCTCAGTGGAGTGTGGAGGATGGAAACCAGATTGTGAACAGTCAAGCAGGGAGTTGGAGGAGAAAAATTGAGTAAAGCAGCTGTATACTGTACAAGCTGCTTAAGTACCTTAGGCCCAGGACATAGTGAACTCAGTGTCGCTGAGCCGCGCTGAACAGATGCACAAAGCTCCTGCATCTGTAATCAGCGCGGCTATAGTTTCTCCCTCCGCATGCTTGCTGATGCATGCGGAGGCTGAGAAACTTCCCTGAGACAGGCAAGTTTGAAATTTGCCGCTCGGGGAAGCGGAGGAGCGGTCATGTGACCGCTCCCATCCAATGGGCCTGCAGCCGGTCCGGCATTGTAACTACAGAGCCAGCAGAACAGCAGAGGTGTGTATGTGTGTGTGTGTGTGTGTGTGTGTGTGTATGTGTATGTGTGTGTGTGTGTATGTGTGTGTGTGTGTATGTGTGTGTGTGTGTGTGTGTGTGTATTTGTGTGTGTGTGTATGTGTGTGTATTTGTGTGTGTGTGTGTGTGTGTGTATGTGTGTGTATGTGTGTGTGTATATGTGTGTGTGTGTATGTGTGTGGTGTGTGTGATGTGTGTGTGTTGTGTGCGTGCGCGTCTGCACGTGCGTGTGTCGGCCTGCGTCTGCGTGTGTCTGCGTGTGCGTGCGTATGATGTATGTGTGTGAATATATTTATCAAAGTTGCACAATGTTAATAAATAATTTATTCTCACAACATGTCTTTTTTTTTTCATTTTTAAATTTTTAAAATATTATATAATATACACACACACACACACACACACACACACACATACACACACACACACACACACACACACACATACACACACATACACATACAGGTTCCCCAGTGACACACAAACACACAGACCACTTCAAAGTGACACACACACACTGACAGCTACCAAGTGACACACACACACAGTAATACCCGCCTCCCAAGCGCTTGCTGTCTCCTCTGCCAGGACAGCAAAAAGCTCCTGGTAGAGCGAGCGGCAGCAAGCGAGAGCGAGCAGCAGCACCTAAGCGCTTACTATGTCCCAGGCCTTAGAAACAAAGGGGAGAAGATAGGGAAGTAGTTAGAGAGGGAGGTTGAGTCAGGAAAGGGTTTATTTAGAATGGGTGTGATATGAGAGAGGAGAGAGAGGAGAGAGAGGAGAGAGAGAGAGAGAGAGAGAGAGAGAGAGGAGAGAGGAGAGAGAGAGAGAGAGAGAGAGAGAGAGAGAGAGAGAGAGAGAGAGAGAGAGAGAGAGAGAGAGAGAGAGAGAGAGAGAGAGAGAGAGAGAGAGAGAGAGAGAGAGAGAGAGAGAGAGAGAGAGAGAGAGAGAGAGAGAGAGAGAGAGAGAGAGAGAGAGAGAGAGAGAGAGATTATGTGACTGAATAGGATGAAGGGGGAAAGTTGTAGGGTGAGATGATGAGAGGAGCACAGAAATCTCATCCTCAGTCACAGGGGGAAATGAGCTGAGGGTGATGTAGGTGTGCAAAGAGAGGTAGGTGGTGTGGGGGGGAATCACATAAAGAGATGTCTGATGGACTCTGTCTGGGAAGTAGTTGGCAAGCTCTTGGGCTGTGAGGGTGGCAGGGAGTGCAGGTGCAGTTGGGTAGAGAAGGGAGTTAAAGATGGTGAATAGACATCGAGGGTTAGTGGACAGAGTTAGTATGAATGAGGAAAAGGAGGTTTTCTTTGCAAGGTAGAGGGCAGTATTATAGGAGAGTATGAATTTATAGTGTTGGTAATTGTCTTTAGAGTGTGATTTCCTCCAGAAACGTTCCGCAGAGCATGACCACTTTTGGAGGTAGCACGTAAAGTTTGTGTGCCATACAGTAGTTGTGGCTTAAGTTGTCGGGGGTGATGTGTGGTGGCAGGAGGCATCTGGTTTAAGGCTGATGAAAGTGTACTGTTGTATATATACGATGTTGTACACAGTTTTGTACATGTAAAAAGCTACACACACACGCACAATGTTTCCCAGTGCTTTTGTGTGTGTATTAGTGTCGATTAATAATCTGTAGATTAATATTTGTGCATCACGGTGTCTGCACATGTATCAGTGTGTGTTAGTGAATTTGTACAGTGGATTTAAAGACAGGTGGATCAGTGGTTGGGAGGCAGCAATAACCCTTTTACTGCCAGAGATGGGAAAAAGTGAAGGGGTTAAAATGTGTGCTCAGAAATGATTGGCCCTGCCCAATTCCTGATGCTGAAATTACAGGTAGGTAGCGCCACTGCAAACAAAGAAGAGGCCTGGTCTGCACTTACAAGAAGTCCAAGTTTGACTCAGAAGTTGCATGTAGAAAGTATGTGAATGATGAGGCTTGTACCAAAACCAGTTGCTTAGTGAAAATAGTTGCTAGTTAAGAAGTTCCCATAGAAAACCATCATTATGGCTTCTACTATCTGTGCCATTCTCAGAACCACTGCCGAAAATAACACGAAAGTATCTTCTCATAACCAGTCTTTAAAAATGTTGTGCGAGCCCGTATCTACTAAGGAGTGTTCTGCGACAAGACACTTTCCAACACTGGAAGACACCTTACAGTGCATTGAAGTCAATGGTCTGCATGGTGTCTTCCAGCGCCAAAAGGTGCCTTATGGCTGAAGACTGCTTCGTAGACATGGGCTTTAATCTGCTCGTTTGCACATAGATGCATGGCACAAACATGATACTATTGCCCAGCTTTAATGGTGCACAGAAACAATTTTGAAGTGAAACTTCTATGCTGGCACCTACCAAATGAAAATTTTCCTTGGGAGTAAATCGGCTTGACGGAGACGGAAGTGCAGCCCCGGAAGTGACGTCACTGCTGGCAGAAGAGGCCTCCCACACTCGACGCGCATGCGCAGGAACCGTTGCCGGCTCGGCACACCTGCGCAGTAGGCGACGGCCGGACGCACGTTCCTGCGCAGACAGAGCTTGACGCAAGCACAGCAGCCGGAGTTCTGCGCATGCACAGCAGCAGACTGAGCTCGACACGAGCATAGCAGCCGCCGCCGGAACGCACACGAGCATAGCAGCCACCGCCGGAGCTCGACACGAGCATAGCAGCCACCGCCGGAGCTCGACACGAGCTTAGCATCGCTCAGCAGAAGAAACAGCTGACACTTGAGGCACAGACACACACAGAGACACACACAGAGACACACAGAGACACAGATGCACACACACACAGACACACACACACACACGAGGAATTCACAGTTAGTATAAATATACAAGTGCAACTAGCTATAACAGGGGGTGTGTGCCGAGCACGCACGTTCTAAAGCTGCGTCCATAGTGGTTGCTACGGCGTGAGCAACGTCGCTCGCGACAAAAGCAAACCACTGGAGACCAACGCGTATGTGCATGGTGCGCCCATGCACGTGAGCAGTGAGGCAACCGATGCATGGCGTCGAGACAAAACATGTTGTCTTTGACACGCGACCGCCGGGTCATTTGAGCGGGGCGGACCTGCTCCGTGACATCATGGCCACGCCCCCGACACGCCTCCCCGTCGCCTCTGCATGCAGCACCAAATCTCCTGCTGCAGGCGGCGGGGACGCCATGTGAAAGCTCGTGCGCTCACCAGTGTTCACCAAGGCCAAGCTCATACACTCCGCTCTCAAGCGCCATCGCACGCAGTATAAGCGCCGCCTGAGTCACGCTTCTTTATGTTTTGTCACTGAAATAGTGTTTTGTCATCACCAATACAATTTCTGTGAGAAAACAATGACAAAGGACAAAGAAGTTTCACTTAAAATGCGCGGGCTCGGCACTCACACTATTATTTATTTTTAACATTTTTTTATTTTTTATGATTGCAGAGAATAAAAAAAGAACAGTAAATCTCAAATATTGGAGATATAATAGAAAGAAACAGGGATCAAAAAAATAAAAAATGCCCTATAACTCTCCCCAAAGGGCTGCAGCATTACTACTTATTACTTGCAGACCTCTTTCTCTATGAAAATGGTTATACTTTCTTTTAACGAAGCCTATGATGTTGGTAAGTTGATAACACCATGTTTTTTGTGGGGCATCGCGTGGGACCATTCCCGTAACGCAGAATTAAGCGCATTCATCCCAGATTCGGATTCCGCCTTCCCCATATTAGATGTAATTTTCCCAGAATTCTCTTGCAATGATATTTGTACATGGAACTAAATGTCATTCTAATGATACAGAACATTATGGTTTAATTGTCCACTTTAGGAATGTAACATTGGTAACAATTTCCCATCTCTCATGGGCTGAAGCAGTGGCTTAGTGGGAAGTACACAGCCTTTGAAGTGGGTGGGCCATGTCCCTAACTATGTGGGTGGAATGGACAGCATTTTTTTGCCCATATGACTCACACACAGAACAGCAAGACCTGAGGTTCATTGGGTTCGGGACTTGGCCTCTTGCCTAACTTGTCATCAAATATTAAAGAGCCTCCTTCTGTACTACTGTAGCTGTTTGGTAAAGTCAGTACTACACCAAATTAGTGCCCTTCACCCATTCTGTGAAATATATTACCATATTTATATTTGACTACTCAATGATACATACACTTTTCACAGCCATTAGTTCACTTGGGTCCAACGTGGGACAATCAGTCTCTGCTTCAGCACAGGTGGCTCAATCAGAGACTCAGCCAATGACTGAGCCCCCTGTGCGGAAGCAGGGATATCCTGAAAATCTGACCTGTTGGTGGCCCTTGAGGACTGGAGTTGGCCGCCCCTGTGTTAAGGTTCCACTTTTGAAACCTTGAATGTGTGCAGCTTTTTAGGTTACCCCCTCCGAATTAAGAGTAACTTCCTCATCAAACGTGCGCCCTATGTATAAAAGCTTCATATGTACAAACGCATAGATCATTGTTTGAAATTAAGTTTGGCGCATCGAGTCATGTTGAATTGATTGACCGAGTGATACAATTTAAGTTAATATCGAATTATGTGTATTTTTTTCATTTATAACTAGTTTCAGTAAATTATTAAATATTCATTATTAGTGTAATATTATTGTGCTGTGACAAGAATACGTTTGTTAACCGACATAATGAAACATCTGTGTTGCGTCAAATAATTTTTGGGTTGATACATCGCAACTTAATTCTGCGCTAAACCGCTAATGCTATTGACAGACTTTTTGGGGCCCGTGGCTAAGCGTTGCAAATTGAATTTTTGGCGTAATATTGATGCATGGAAATCCCAAAGAATATTGTGCACCTATGTCCCAACCTTTGTTTACAGAACATCCTACTGTTTCTACATAACAATGTTCCAAAGTAGGGTTCCTCACCCCCTTGGTTGGCTGCTTTTATACTTTGACCCCTGGAAACTATACAAAGTCATAATGGTTGTAGCTCAGTTTTTCGTAAGGTCTGTGGCCAGTGAGTGTCCAAATGTGTTGAAAGACTAGCATAAGTCAGCCTAGCGTTTTACATTTCCCGACATCATTTTAAAACATTGAATGGATGGTTGGACTTCTCAGGCAGAGGTGTATAGGGTATACAGACCCTAAGCTCCGGGGTCAATACACTGTGAAATTACTTCCCATTGTGGGAGAAGCATTCTGCTCCCTTTAGATGGATGGGACCCTTTACATCTGCTAAAGCTTGGGGATGACAGCTTCACTGTATGTTGAATATGTGCCTATAACTGATACTATATACTAGGAAAAGTACACCTTCTAAAATATAGTACTGAAAGGCCCTAGACCAGTGTTTTTCAACCAGGGTTCCAAGGAACCCATGGTTTCCCCGGGCATCCCCTAAAGAGTTCCCTGTGATTTTCTGGTCATTTGAAAATGTTATCAAATACAGAAGAATTTACAATGCATCTGATCACAGAGTTGCTATTAGAGATTTTTGGGGGTTCCTCAGAATTTGACTTAGGGTTCTCTAACCAGAAAAAGGTTGGAAACCACTGGCATAGACCGAGGCAGCAGAAAAGACAGTTGTAACGGCTGGACCCCCCTTGTCTGACCCACCCAATCTCACATTGGCCCGTGTGGTCTAACCGGTCCCCATTACAAGGTCGTGTGTGGTGTTGCACCTGCTAGTAACAGGACTCCTGAGTCTCCCGATTGGTGTTATAGAGGATGGCAGCAGGACAGGCATCTGAGGTAGTGGTTACGAGTCCAACTTACTTCATGTGCAGCGCCTCCACCTCATCAGGATCTATGCTTCCGCAGGGAGATGGTCCTGGTGAGGAACTCCTTCTCGGTGGTGACTGCCACTGCAGAGTAATCTCACACTCACACAGTGGGGGTATCTTTGAACTTGGCATCTTTATTGTAGAATGGGATGTAGCAGACTGCCCCATGCAGCTGCCAGCTCTAGCCGCACATCTCTCCGTGCTGTCCCTTTGCCAGGTACGCCCTCCCGTATTGAAGTGGGATTCCCGTTCTCCTAGGGAGATCACCACTGCGCCAGATCCCTGGACACAGCGTGGCTTAGACAGACTTGATTGGTCACTCTGCTACCGCTAGTTACAGCACTAGGGTCACAAAAGTATTCCTCCAATCCCTTATGCAGGAGCATACATTTTACCAGCTGCTTCACACAACTGCTGGCTAACACACACTAACTAACAGTGCTGTGCCCTTTATACCTCAGGGGGCAGGCGCATCTCTGATGTCACTATCCAGGGACTCAGAGCATACAGCCACTCCCTTCCTTACACAGGGCACCACACCAGGGTGTGAGGGAAAACCTCCATAACTACTGTTGGCAGGCCTCTACTTACCAGGACTTACTGCCAACCGGGAAGATGTACGCAGTCATTATTATGCATGGCTACATACTCCCCCTGGTTAATACCCACCGTCCCGGCTGGGACCTAAATTTGGTGTACCTTGCGCCAGGAAACACTGCAAAAGAACACACAAATAACATGGCAAACATCATCACATTGACATAATAATGCAAGCCCATCTCACTCACTGACCAGCAGGGAGCGCTAAAGAAAAAGCAGACCGCTCTAATTGGGCACTCAATAATAATGTCGAGGATCTGGCTTCTTCACCTCCCGCCCCGCGGTATCATGCACAGTCACGCTGTATTCCCGTGGTAACCCTCGCACGTTGCAATATACCACTTTGTGCATGTACACACTGCGTCCTATCTTCCAGACCCGCATAAGTTGGGACACCCTCTGCTCGGCCTGAATTCCTTTAATGGCCCCCCCTTTATTTACGATATAGTACTGAATATCGGTTTTGAGCCACCTTTCTCTATTTTCCTCTATTTCTCTCATTAGAGGTTCCGGTACATATGGGTACTCAAGCCCATGCGACCTTTTATACTTAGCCGCAATAACCCGTTCAGCTCGGCAAGTCCTGGTTAACTTACTTTTGCCAGCCGATCCGGGCAGCACCCATGACAAAGGCTTATCTGCCTCTACCGGGTCCTCTAGCCCTGCGGATCCCCTTGGGGTAATAAGGCCTGCCTGGATGCGGTCCCACCTTACCCTTAGGGCCCTAAGGTATGCCTCGTCATCAAAGTCCCCGGCAGCCCACCAGTGATCAACCACCCCATCCCTTTCTAGGATAAATCGGGTGCGGTCGAACCAAGCGACATACCCCTCGTACAACGGGGCCCACCACCTAGTCTCTTTCCGTTCTTCGGAGCTAGGTTCTATAGACTCCTCTATTGACTCCTCATCAGGCCCACCCGAAGATACCCAGGACGTACCCTCAGATCGCCCCACTGGGCTCTTACTCTGTGACCAGTGTCCGCCCTCAATACCCAGCACGCTATAACTCTCGCTGGCCGCTGGCCATCCTCCCTCCACCCTCCGATCCATCATCAGACGTTCCCCAGTCCAGGCTTCCAGTCCGTTCTTGGATAGGACCCCGGAAACCCCCAGACAACCCTAAGCTAGAACCGGACCCGAATGAAATAGTGACAGGGACAGGGGCTTTAGCTAGGGCCTTGGGGCTAACCTTGGGTGTGGACGGGGTTTTGGGACGGGACCGAACCGTAGGTATAGGCAGGGTTACGACCTGCTCCCCAGCAATACCTGTCTCGGCTTCGGCACAAAGTCTCTCTTTCTCACCAGCAGCTGGGTTTCTTGCTCTCCGGCTCGAACGCCCATTCCGTCTGGCAGGAGGTGAACGACTTCCGCTGCTCGACCGTAGAGGCGCGATCATCTCCCACTCGATGCCGCTCTGGTCATCCGGAATCTCCTCCGCGCACGCACGTGCTTCGACGCCATCTTGGGTTGGATCCCCAATCGGGATCTCTTCCTCCACGAGGACATCTGGCAACGCCCGTCTGCTGCGCGATCCAGTCTGGCTCTGGACTCGCTCTTCCGTCTCCTCCACCCCCTTATTCTGCGATAGGCACGGTGTCGTCTTACTACCTCGCAGGGTCGGGGTGGATCGACCTCCCTCCGATCCACTAGTCACCACGGCAGTGGGACTCCGGCGATCGGGTGGTCGCGGTACTGGAGACACTCTACTCCGCGTCTCTACACCACGGGGAATGGCATCTCTCCATGGCGTACCAATAGTATGACAGTCTCTTTCTCTGACCATCGCACTCGACAGCCCAGCACACTCCTCGTCCGAGGATCCCAACCCGCATTTCGGTCTGGGCATCCCAATAGGAGACCGGCAATGGATTCCTCGGTGATCACCTCTCCGATGGTTGGGCTTCTCCGTCGGGAGCACCGAACCTGACTCTGACTCCGCGGGATCTGCACTCGCGTTCCATAGTGCTCCCGGCTGTTCGTCGATCGGCATCGGGACATTTCCTGCTACTCCCACAGCTTGTACCGGTACAACAGTGGTCATGGGCCATATGTACTGCAGTCCACAGTGGGGGCATCGGGCCTCGGTGCCCACGGCTCCGCCCGGCAGTCTGCACTGCAGGCAAAGACACACCACAGTCTCCACACCCTTCACACGGATGACCAGGAAGCCTCCTGGAGCCGAGTAGGGTTGCGTAGAGATCAACGGACTCTGGTCCACTTAATCAGCAACTTCAGCTATATTCACCAGCGGAGGCTCTCGTTTCAGAGGTCTGTACTGGTCAATGGCTCTTCGCAACTGAAGGGCAGGGGCGGGTTTGGCAACCCCTCCTCCTTCTTTCTCCATCGATATCCGGTGGAACTGCAAACCACTCCCCCTGGTTGAGACTAGGGGGATGTCTCGTAGACTTGTAGGCTGACCCAGCACAGGTGCAGAGTGAGTCATAGTCCATGAGGGCGCGGCTCCAGCTTTCGCGCCAAACTCCCCATCGGGATGGAGTTTTCTCATTGGCGCCAATCATGGCCAACAATTAGCAAACTGCAAAGTTGCAAGACTTTCTGCAGCATGCCCACGCGGTGTCCCGGGAACGCGGGAACCGCCATTTTGGTAAGGATTGTCCTTTTTCCCATTTGAGGCAACGTCTGGCTGTTTGTCAATTGGGGTATAACAAAGTCCATTTCGTTCCTCCCATCGGATAACACTGTCATGCTCATTATTCTCAGGGGTATCATCCCGAGAACAAAAACATGATAAACACGGCTCAGCCACGGCTTTCACGCCATTCCACAACAAACTCACAAAAGTCTCTTCTGTAGCTTGTTCTTCATCCACGCACAGTTCATATGCGTGTTCTTCCTCTGACCGCAATCCTGGACCTTCTGCTCTATGCAAATCCTCCATTCCTACGGTTCTCTCTCCCCACCATCCTGGACCTTCTACTCTGTGCAGATCCTCCATTCTGACGGTTCGCTCACCCTGCCATCCTGGACCTTCTGCTCTATGCAGATCCTCCATTCCGACAGGTCTCTCTTGATCGTTGAACACTGATTTCCTGTACGTGGAGCTCCGCTCTGCGGGGCAGCTACCACATCCGTACAATAAACATGCCTTGTGCACCACCTTGTGTACCTAACGTAGATCTGACTCGTGTTTGCACTACCTCAGGCTAGGCTCACTCTTTCTGTGTCTACTGTAACACGTTCCTCCAGTCTGTGCTCCTTGGTAAGTGGTCTGGAATGGAGACTAGAGTACTCTGGCTCTTCCATGCAGTACTTTGGGCGTCGACCTACTGTTGGCTAGCCTAGTGCGGACCCTTCCAGAATTCCTGCCCTAAGTTACCAGTTTACCCCTTCAGGCGTCCCCCGCTAGCGCTACCTCAAGGCGACTAGGACAGCAATAGCCCCCGGCTCCAGACTCACTAACCCCTAACGGATCCCAAGGCGTCTTTGCGGCATGCAGCTCCAGCATCTCCCTGACTACCCCTGGCTCCGTCCCACGCAGCACAAAGTGGCAGCAGACACTCTCCCTGTTTCCTAGCGTGTGCCTAGCAAAAGCCTGTCCTGTTAACAGGTCTCTCAGCAGCGCCTCCAAATGTAACGGCTGGACCCCCCTTGTCTGACCCACCCAATCTCACATTGGCCCGTGTGGTCTAACCGGTCCCCATTACAAGGTCGTGTGTGGTGGTGCACCTGCTAGTAACAGGACTCCTGAGTCTCCCGCTTGGTGTTATAGAGGATGGCAGCAGGACAGGCATCTGAGGTAGTGGTTACGAGTCCAACTTACTTCATGTGCAGCGCCTCCACCTCATCAGGATCTATGCTTCCGCAGGGAGATGGTCCTGGTGAGGAACTCCTTCTCGGTGGTGACTGCCACTGCAGAGTAATCTCACACTCACACAGTGGGGGTATCTTTGAACTTGGCATCTTTATTGTAGAATGGGATGTAGCAGACTGCCCCATGCAGCTGCCAGCTCTAGCCGCACATCTCTCCGTGCTGTCCCTTTGCCAGGTACGCCCTCCCGTATTGAAGTGGGATTCCCGTTCTCCTAGGGAGATCACCACTGCGCCAGATCCCTGGACACAGCGTGGCTTAGACAGACTTGATTGGTCACTCTGCTACCGCTAGTTACAGCACTAGGGTCACAAAAGTATTCCTCCAATCCCTTATGCAGGAGCATACATTTTACCAGCTGCTTCACACAACTGCTGGCTAACACACACTAACTAACAGTGCTGTGCCCTTTATACCTCAGGGGGCAGGCGCATCTCTGATGTCACTATCCAGGGACTCAGAGCATACAGCCACTCCCTTCCTTACACAGGGCACCACACCAGGGTGTGAGGGAAAACCTCCATAACTACTTACCAGGACTTACTGCCAACCGGGAAGATGTACGCAGTCATTATTATGCATGGCTACACAGTGAAGGAAAGAGATGTACAGTCCACCTTCAAACACAGGAGTCTCAAAATGTGTGTGTGTGTGTGTGTGTGTGTGTGTGTGTGTGTGTGTGTGTGTGTGTGTGTGTGTGTGTGTGTGTGTGTGTGTGTGTGTGTGTGTGTGTGTGTGTGTCTGTGTGTGTGATATCTACATATCAGCTGAGATCATCTTCTGTATAGTACAGTGTCTCCTGAGAGTGAGGCAGAGTAATAAAGTTGCAGCAAACAAGGCATGGTTTAACACCCGTCTGCATTATGCATTTCTTTGCAGACCTTATCTACCCAACCACCTGAAACTAGTTCCAACGAAGGAACCAAGCTCACGTCACTGAAAACCTCACTCTCACTCACAGCGGAAAAGCCCCAACATACTGTAACAGTGAGCTGTGAGGTTGAATTGAAGTCAATGATTTGTTAGCTGCTGTTTTGTTTAACGCTTGAGTTCAAAAGGGCGTTACTGTGCTTTGCTATGGAAGTATAGGCAGTTTCTGCAAGCGTGTGAGGTCTAACTCATTTGTCTGGTTGTATTTATCAGGGTGACAATGGTAGCAGCTAAATACGTTGCTGACGCACATTGTACACCCTGTTTTGATGTCTATCTGGCTGTTCTTGCTTATGAAGCAAGAGGGGCTAGCAAACCATTACAGAATAATGCATAGCAGGCATCTCTGACACGAGGTTAATTTGTGCTCTGAATAACTATTCATTATTATTGGGCCTGTTGCTTGTATACTGCTAAATATAAACATTTCAGAGATGCTTGCAGTAGTTTTCTTGCTCAGGGAAAAGGCTGAAAAGTCACGTTTACTCTCGGGTTTGCTCACCAATGAATCGCCCCAACTTCCATCCTAAAGGTGAAGCACAGCTGTTTATTTAGACTGGATCTCACTCTTTTGAAGCTTGTCTCACTTTAGTCTAAGCATCACTAGCCTCAAACGGGTTTATCTATATATGTGTGTGCGTGCACGTGTGTGTGTATGAATGTTTAGCAAATAACAAGTTCACCAGTGAGCACATTCACATGTCTTAGACATGTCTGCAACCCTGCCTTTCACCATTATCACCTAGCATACAGTGCTTCCACTGCAGTAAGGGATTCTGGGAAATGACATTCAAATCAGCACACCGTGTCACCTTTTGCCTGGAATCCATTTTTACAAGGAACCCTTATAAGCTAATGCTCGCTGTTAACACAGCTTTTAAGCACAGCATGGGAATCAGATGCAAAGCCAGAAAAACCACTCACAGACATGTTTCAACCTTATTGGGTCTCATCAGTGTGAGGTTGGTTGTACTGGCTTAGCAATTTTCAAGACTGTTGAAATATGTATGTATGTATGTATGTATGTATGTATGTATGTATGTATGATGAAGGTCCCATAGTGGGCCGAAACATTGGTTATTATGGATAATATAGTCTTTTTAACAGATTTCCTGCAGCGCTCTGTCTTCTTTCATAGCACCTGGTGTTTAGGTGAAGTATATATGCATATACTTAATATATATATATTATATATATATTGATTCTCTACTGGATGAAGCCTCCTCAATGATTTCCAGGTATTGCGGTTGCAAGCTTCTCTTCTCTACTTTGCTCCAACACATTTTCTGATTTCACCCTCATATCTTACTTTTGATCGTCCTTTGGAATCCAGTCGAGTACCATCTTTATCCAACGATCATCATTTCCTCTTGTGATATGTCTGGCCCATTGCCTTTTTAACTTCCTCTCCTGTGTGATGATATCAGACTTTTGTTTGGTTCGAACACATTCATTATTTTTCTCGTCTCCTCGGGTAATACCCAGCATGCATCTCTCCATACTTGTTTTCGGGGTCTGAAGCTTCGGAATGATCTTCACATTTAGGATCCAGGTTTCACATCCATATTATTTATTTTTATTTATTTATAAAATATTTTAACCAGGAAGTAATATGTGATCACGGGCAGAATACACGGGTCAAACACTTTCCTCTTGAGGCACTGTGGAAGGGTCTTTTGAAATATTGTCTTGTTTCTTCCAAATGCTCCATCCCATTTTCATTCTCCTATTGAATGTAGGGTAGAATTGGGGTTTTAGGGTTGATTTGTACACCTTGATAAAGGGCATTGTTGCCTGAAACACGTTGGTGGACCCCTGCTACGGCTTAGGGGGGACCTGTTTGTCCACTTTTTTATGGAATAAATCTGATCTTTTGCTTAAAACCGTGAGCCTCCTTCTGTTACCTTGGCAGTGCACTGCCTTATTTTTTCCACTTGTTCAAAAAGGTTCCACCCATTGTTATTTGCCGGCCAAGGTAGACATAGTCTTTGACTTTCAGTTCTATTCCATTTATTTCACTCTTTGCAGATTGGCACATTTGTTGAACATCACTTTGGTCTTGCCGAGATTCATGGGGAATCCACTTTCTTACATGCTTCGGCGAGTTCTCCAATTTGTTGCTGGAGGTCTTCTTGACTATTCACGATTGATTTATTTTTCTTCCAAAGCTAATTAGTTGAACAATTCTTTAAATGTTGCAGTGAAAAGCTTTGGTGACATGGTCTCTCCCTGTGGCACTCCCTTGCTGATCCTTATCTTGCTTGTATCTTTATGTACTCTAATGGCTGATGTGGCATTCTCATACAATTTCTTTATTATATATACATACATACATATACACTTAGTTAAGTTATAGTGGGTAAAAAAAGTGACAAAACCCCTCCACAGCAAAGCAAATGGAAATATTACTGTATGCTCATTTGCATGTCTTAGCAGGTCTGCAACCCCACCTTTCACCATTATCACCCAGCACACAGCACTTCCACTGCAGCAAGGGATTCTGGGAAATTACATGCAAATGAGCACACAGTGCCACCTTTTCCTTCAAAATCATATATATATTATATCAAGACATATAATAAGATATATATATATATTAATATATATATATATCTTAACCTCCTCTCTTGATCTACATGCCCGGCTTTCTCTTTGCCGTCATCGCCAGCCCCTGGCTAAATTCGCATACATGCATGCTGCGTTCCTCTGAATGCCTCTGGAGGAAATCTCACACTCTCGCAGACTTCCATCACTACAAATTTATGCTATCCTGTTTCAACTTTGCCCTCTTTCAGGCAAAACAAACCTACTTTTCTTCACTAATCACCACACACAAGTCTAACCCTCGCAAACTCTTCTCTGTTTTTGACTCTCTACTCAGACCACCCTCGGCTGCCTCCTCTTCTTCTGCCATCTCACCTCAGGACTTTGCTGACTATTTTAAGGAAAAGGTGGAAACCATACGTCAGAACATCACCCCTGTTTCCTCCTCCCATCCCACACCTCTTCCTAACTCTCCCCCTGCCTTCCTTGACTCTTTTTCCGCTGTCTCGGAGGAGGATGTGTCACTGCTGATCTCCTCTTCTCCTTCTACCACCTGCCCTTTTGACCCCATTCCCTTCCATCTCCTCCACCTCTTGCTCCTACTATAATCCCTACGCTCACACACATTTTTAACTCTTCCCTCTACTCTGGTACCTTTCCCTCCTTCTTCAAACATGCAACAGTTATACCATTACTCAAAAACAATTGACCTGTCTCCCTCCTGCCTTTTGCCTCCAAACTCCTTGAACGTCTTGTAGTCTCTCGTTTGCTACATTTTCTCAACACCCATTCTCTCCTAGACCTTCTACAATCTGGCTTCCGCACTGCTCACGCCACTGAAACAGCCCTCACTAAAATAACTGATGACCTCCATGCTTCCAAAGACAGAGGTCATTACACTCTGCTCATATTACTCAACCTCTCTGCAGCATTTGACACAGTGAAGTAACCTCTTCTCTTTCACATTCTCCATGTTCTTGGTATTCGGAACAAAGCTCTATCCTGGATCTCCTCCTACCTCTCCCATCGTACTTTCAGTGTCTCTTTTGCCAACACCTCCTCCTACTCTATCGATCCCTCTGTGGGGGTACCGCACTGCTCTGTCCTGGGACCTCTTCTCTTTTCTCTGTACGCACTTTCTCTAGGTGACCTAATCACATCTCTTTTGTTTAAATATCACCTCTATGCTGACGACACACAAATTTACTTTTCAACCCCTGACCTTACACCTGCTGTACAGAACAAAGTTTCTGAATGTCTCTGGGCTATATCATTCTGGATGGCCCTCTGCCGACTTAAACTTAACATGGCAAAAACAGAGCTCCTTATACTTCCTCCCAAACCTGGCCCTACTACCTCCTTCCACATTACTGTATCATCATTCACCCAGTGGCCCAAGCACGCTGCCTAGGGGTCACACTTGACTCCTCTCTCACATTCTCCCCTCACATTCAAAACGTAACTAAAACCTGTCGCTTTTTTCCTCCGCAATATTACAAAGATACACCCTTTCCTCTGTTACTCGCATGCTAAAACTCTGACTCAGGCCCTCATTCTCTCCCGTCTCGATTACTGTAACCTCCTGCTGTCCGGCCTTCCTGACTCTCACCTGTCTCCCCTACAATCTATCCTTAACGCAGCTACCAGAATCACTCTACCTAAATCTGTCTCAGTGTCTCCCCTGCTTAAATCACTCTCCTGGCTTCCTATCAAATCACGCATCTCACACTCAATTCGCCTCCTCACTTTTAAAGCTTTACATTCTTCTACTCCTCCTTACATCTCAGCCCTAATTTCTCACTATGCACCATCCCGACTCTTGCGTTCTGCTCAAGGATGTCTTCTCTCTACCCCCTTTGTATCTAAAGCCCTCTCCCGCCTTAAACCTTTCTCACTGACTGCCCCACACCTCTGGAATGCCCTTCCCCTCAATACCCGACTAGCATCCTCTCTATCCACCTTTAAGACCCACCTTAAGACACACTTGCTTAAAGAAGCATGAGTAGCACTGTGGCTAATACTATACGCGACACATAAAGCTTGGCCCCCTGCAGACGCACTTACTAGAATGCCCTCCTACTGTCTCTGTACGTTCTCCCTACCAATTCAATTGTAAGCTTTTCGGAGCAGGGACTCCTCTTCCACAATGTTACTTTTATGTCTGAAGCACTTGTTCCCATGATCTGTTATTTGTATTATTTGTTATTTATAGGATTGTCACGTGTATTACTACTGTGAAGCGCTATGTACATTAATGGCGCTATAAAATAAAGACATACATACAATATATATACACATATTAAATAGTCCTATAAATCATCATACATTCACATATGTTATTAGGCCTCCATTGAAATCATTTTCCATTCATTGAATAGTGTATTCAATGTGTATTTTATATTATGTTACATTAATTATTCCGCTTTTCTCAGTTAGGTTTGGAGGCCTAAATTGACAAATTGTCTCCAAAATATTAATATTATTATTATTATCATCATTAAACATAAATGAAAAATAGCAGGGAAGGATGTTATATTACTGAGTGTTTTTATTTTTATTGCAGCTGCTAAGTGGGACTGCACCCTGAAGTTATGGCAGCGGGGGCGATACAGGAACACCTCTTTGTAAAACAATAGTAACAGTCAAGGCCATGTTAAAGATAAGAATCTGTATGTCGTATACATAAATGATTTGTGTTCCTTGAGTCCATCACTGTAAATATTGCACATGCATATTTTCCATATGTGTGATCTATTTTCTTTAGGAATTGTATCACTAATAAAGAAGAGCTTTTGAAAAGCAAACTTTCACCCACACAGCACTAAAACAATAAATTCATAAACCAATATACCATTTTTCTTCTCTCCTAGAGGTTCAAGTTCAAAGTGCTCCCCTGCTCAGTGTGAGGGTGGCCGATTCTGTGTTTCAATATCTGTGGACTGTCTTCAGCCATTGGCTCTCCAGCCACAAGGCCGTTGGAACCACAGCTCGATGGTTCTTTGGTCAGAAGGCTTCTCCAACCAGATGTTCTTCTACATTACGGTGTGACGGGTGGTGATGTACGCCGAGCTGAGTGCTCCAGGTCATGGTATTAAAAGAACCAATTTTAAAATCTCCTGGGCACAGGTTAGTTAGAAAGCCTGGTCAGTGCAACAGTGCAAGTCAAGTCAAAAAAAGTCAGTGCACCACATGTGTTCTGTGAGCAGATCCATTCTGTGCATTTAGTCATGTATGGTGAGAAAAAGCCCCCGCCCCTTGTAGAACACAGTTCAATTATTAGGAGCTACCCAGGGGGACCAGATCTTGGGTACCAGGACTGTAACAGAACTGGGGCTCCATCATTTCGCTAATCTTGGCCAGCCAGAGGATCAAAGTGCGTATGCATCTGCTCTGATAAGAACAGAGACTACCCTTGATCTTAAGCAAAATGCAGACACGTAGTTCGACTGATACAAGTGATCCTGACATTGATACAACGTTTTGCAAGCAAAACTCTATGCACCTTCTAATCCTGTTTATATAACATTTGTGAGCATACCTTCAGTAAGTCAGTTTTAGGACAGGGACTTTTTCCTAAGACCCACAATTGAACACATTTGAGATTTTACTGCAGTCTGTTTATTTCCTTAATTGTGTTTGTTATCATTGCAGAAATTGATCGCTTTTTGGCACTGTTCTCACCTGAAACCCCAGGGTATTTTTCCTGCCTTTTGGCTGCTGATGCTAGAAACCAAGACGTACAAAAATAACAGTTCATCCTTTTATTTGAAGCCAAGGAAATTTTACCAGCAATGCCATCTAGTAGCTGGCATTCACATCTTTATTTACATTAAGCATTTCGCGCACAAAAGGTGTGTTTCATATATATATATATATTTCTAATAAAAGGTGTATACAGCAGGGCCCCGGGTATACGGCGGGTTCCGTTCCAGAGGCCCGCCGCATAGTGAAAATCGCCGTAAAGCGGATCCGGCGATTTTCAGTGCTGCGCATGCGCAAACCGGCGATTTTCAGTGCTGCGCATGCGCAAACCGGCATTTTCACCGCTCTGCGCATGTGCGACCTGCGGTCTGCGCGCGCAACCGGGATCTGCGCATGTGCGCCGGGTACACCCACCCGTTCTGTGCATGCGCAATTTTAAATTCAACATGGTGGCCCCCTTCTCGGTGCCGCCGTATCAGCAGATCGCCGAAAAGCGGAGCGCCGAGAAGCGGAGCCCTGCTGTATTTTTAAACATATGTGTGAAAATTTGATCTAATAAGAGACAGGGGGTGCCCAATGCTACATCCCATTGACAAAACATATGGTAAAAAGTATAATGTAAAATACTTCAATAATAATATTAAATACTTGGTTATTTAGTTAACCATTTGGCCAAAGCGTCATAAGCATGCATACCAACGCCAAGGTAAACCAAATTAATGCAGGTCCTACATCACACTGTGAACCCTTCCTTTTACCTCTGTAAGAGGGGAAGAACCATTATAGGTCCTGTTCCTGCAGCAAAAGAAGAAGCAGAGGTCCCAAAATGGAGCCGTCGCGCCCATAATGGCCCGTGCCTCCAGGGGGTACTTAACGTGCCTTCCTTTCCTTCCCCCCACCACGAGGCTTGGTGGATTTGCGCGCGAATCAACAAGGGGAGGGGCTAATGGGGCGGGCTATTTAAACCCTGCGCTCGCAAAAGCTACTCACTGACTCTGTTTTCAACGATACAGAGAAGATTAGCATGGCCCCCTCTCCCATCCGGAGAGGGAAGCAGGCGGCCCAGCCCCCTCCCAGCTCCACTCCCATCCGGAGAGGGAAGCAGGCGGCCCAGCCTCGCTCACAGCCCCCTCCCAGCTCCTCTCCCATCCGGAGAGGAAGGGAATCAGCCCGGCAGGCTGGCTCCGCCCCCCAGCCTCACTCCCGTGCCTGCTCGCAGCAGAGCAGGGAAGGGAGGGCTGTTCTACCCCCCCTCATGGGAGAGGACTTTAGCCATCACCCTGCAGCTCCAGTCCCCACTCCCCCTGCTGGCATGCCCCCCCCCATCCCTGCAAAAACGGCCCCTCCAGCCCCCAGCCACCCTCCCCCTGCAGCTGTTAGCCACGCTCCCACTGCTGGCCTGCCCCCCCCTTCCGCTGCACAGCACATCGCCCTCCCTGCTATACATAACACCCCCCCCCCCCTGCTGACCAGACCCCCCCCCCCCAGGGCCGGCCCGA
Source organism: Ascaphus truei (assembly GCF_040206685.1). Classification (NCBI taxonomy): domain Eukaryota; kingdom Metazoa; phylum Chordata; class Amphibia; order Anura; family Ascaphidae; genus Ascaphus; species Ascaphus truei. The sequence goes on along the minus strand of NC_134491.1, from coordinate 17,883,627 downwards.
GCCAGCCCACCAACGCGGCAGAGCCACCCCCGGCGCTCCTGGCGCCTTATCCCCAAGCGCCTTACCCCCAAGGGCCTTACCCCCAAGCGCCTTACCCCCAAGCGCTTTACCCCCAAGCGCCTTACGCCCACGCGTCCCAAGCCCCCCCGTACGCACCGGCAAATCACACGCACTACGCCCCTGCGCCGTATGCACCTGCCCCCTACGCGCCATACCCACCGGCGCCGCCAGCGCAGGCACCCACACACCATGCCCCAGTGCCCGGTGTACCTGCGCCAGACGCCCCTGGCGCGCCGGCACCTGCCTTGGATACATCAACGGCGGTCCCGCTGCCCCTGCCTGCGGGGTGCCCCCCAGTGCCCCGGGCACCTCCCCAGGCGGATGCGCCGGCAGCAATGGCGCTGGGAAGCGTCGCCGATCCGGGGAGCAGTAACAGGAGCCGTGCAGCTGCCAAAAGACCCAGGACCGGTCACCCAGGTGCACAAGCCGCAGGATCAGGTGAGCATGGAAATGCAGCATTGGAATGTAATGAGGATGATGTTGAGGGGGACGTTAGTGATGGGGGGTTGGTTAGGTCAGGGTCGGATTGTGAGTCCCAGGGGTCAGACAGTGAGGATAGTGAATGCGCAAGAGCGAGCAGCGAGTCAGGCACAAGCAGCGGCGCAGACAGCGACGAGACCCTAGGGGTAAAGCGCATAAGAAAACAGGTAGAGGCGTTGAGCAAGGCGGCAAAGCGGAGTAGGACAGATAAGGGAAAACGCAAAGCGCGCAAAGACAAAGGGGCGGCTTCCACCTACAGCGGGGAGGATTCGTTTGCAGTTGAAACTAGCCCCCTGTACACACACCTGCCTAGGAGAACATAGGTAACAGGAAGTATGTGGATATGTTCAAGCTGTCTGTAAAGGGGCGAGCAGAGAGGCAACGCGCGCGAGAGGCAGGCGAGAAAGGGCAGGTAGTGAGGAGTAACGCAAACTGGGTTATGGGTTTCATTGTGTTCGGGGACTGTTTCCTTTCAAAACATCCCAAGGAATTGCATAATGTGATGAGATACATGAATGTGATACAGAACATACATGACGAACACGAGGGGTCAGCGTGGCGGGATTATGACGAGCAGTTCAGGCATAGGTGGCAGGGGAAAAAAGAGTGGTTAGGTGGCAGGGGGATACACGGTTGAGTTTGGGGAAGATGGACATGGAATTGTGGATGAAGTTAGTGGGACGGGGTAAGCAGGGGGGCGATGCCACCTTTCCCAAGGGTCCAGGCGATCGGCCTGGGAGTGATTCAACAAGCAGGGGCAATAAAAGGGAGTGTTGGGCGTTTAATGATAAACACTGCAAGTTGGGGGCGGGTTGCAAGTTTAGGCAAGTTTAGGCCGGTGCGGGGGTAGCCACCCCGTCAAGAAGTGCTTCAAAGGCCCTGGGCAACCGGAGCCAGGGGAGAGGGAAGGCGCTAACACCGGTCAGCCTTAGCGGTGTGGGCCGTTGGCTAAAGGGGTACCCCGACTGGGAGAAGGTGGGTTTTTCTTGGAGGAGGGTTTAGATGGGGGTTTTTTCACACACCAGTGGGGGGGGTGAGTTAAAGGGGATAAAATTGGGACGTATGGTGGGCCCATTCACACCCCCCCTATTAAAAAAAAAAAATATATATATATATATAATTATATTCAGGTAATTAAGACATATGGGGAGGGAGCACTATTGGTAAAATTGACATAGAGGCAGCCTTTTCGGCTGTTACTCTGGGCCCCCAGCAGCTTCAGAGGCACAATCGAATGCTCAAAGGGGTACATTAGGGGAGACTTCCGGTGACGTCACAGCCGATGGTCTGCTAGTGGAGGAGCTCCCGGCGCCCTCACCAAGATATATAACAGAATAAGCCCATTCCCCACCCCAAAGCCCCCGAAAATCGATCCCACCCCGAGAACTCACTCTGAAGAGATGGCAGGGAAGCCGCAGAGGAAGAGCCAATGCCCCGTCACCAAGTTCTTCGCTCCGGCGCAACGCCTAGCTGAGATCAGCTCCGAGGAGCAAGATGGCGCCGGAGAAGAACCGGAGCACGAGGTGCGCAGCGGCCGACAGAGCCCGACAGACTCAGATCCCCCCGTCCTAAATAAAGACTTTTTTGATGCCCTAATTATTAAAATGAGGAGGGGAGTCCAGGAGGACACGGAAAAGGCCCTCCAAACCATCCGAGCAGAAGTAGAAGCACTGACGGAGCGAACGGAAGACCTGGAGGTCAAGATGGAAGTAGCCTCAAATGAACAGGCTGAGACACGCGAGGAAGTGCTGAGATGTGGAGAGGCGATTCAGCATATACAGGACAAATTAGAGGACATGGAGAACAGGGAGCGAAGGCAAAACATCCGCCTCAAAAACATCCCAGAAACTACCTCCCACGAAGAACTCCAACCATTCCTCCGCAGACTCTTTCTGCAGCTCGTCCCTGATCTATCAGATCATGACCTGCACACAGACCGTGCCCACAGAGCCCTGGCCCCGAAATCATCGGACCCAAATAGACACAGAGATGTGGTGCTGAGAATGCACGCATACTCTGCTAAAGACCGCATCATGGCGCCGGCCAGAGAAATGAGGACTGTGTCCATGGACGGGGCACAAATCCAACTCTACAACGACCTCTCCCAGATAACAATGATTAAAAGAAACGCGCTGCGCCCACTTACCTCCTACCTCAGAGACCAGGGGGTAAAGTATCGCTGGGGGTTCCCCTTCAAATTAGTGGTGCTCCGTAATGGCCGCCACCACACAGTGACAACCCCTGAAGGCGCTAAAAACTTCTTGAAAGCGCTAGGGATCCCTCTCCCACCACAGAAGAGCAGCCGCCCCAATACCGAGGAGACGTCAGAGACGCCCCTACAAGAAGCCCCCCGAACATCGGAGAGACTGGCGAGCCAGCGCCAACGGTGAAACCGGATGATCCAGACAACTACTAGGCCCAAGAAAAACGCAAGAGGCCCCCACAGTCACCCCACGCGAACCCAGAGGCCTTGAAGATATCAGCTAGCACCCAACGCAAGAACCCTCAGTGCACAAAGCACCCCTCAGACCCCGAGAGGCCCCCCAACTCCCACCCCACGAACTATCTCCCCCTCCCCCCAGTCCTCACCACTCTCCCCCCCCCCACTCCTCACCACTCTCCCCCCCCCCACTCCTCACCACTCTCCCCCTCCACTCCTCACCACTCTCCCCCTCCTCTCTTCCCTCCCCCCCTAGCCACTATCTAACCAAAGCCCCCTCCTACCTCCCGCCCTCCCACGAGTAAAACGTCCACTCACCTTTTCTGTCTCTCCCCGAGACCGAGGGGAATTGAGGCCCCACCCGTGGTGTCTCGGACTGCAACGGGAGGAAACGGCATCCGCGCTGCTCCTCCCCGGGCGCGGACCTCTCGTGATACTTACGTGCTCCAGAACTGCACCAACGAAGATCCGGGCCCTGGAGACGCGGGTCGGCTGCTGCATACCTACACAGGCACACCTGGTCGGTGCTCCTGACGAGCATGAAGTGCCCTGGACTCATGATTCAATGTGCACGCACGCCAAGACATCAGAGCCAGAGACCCCTGCTATGGACACTGCAACCCAGGATCCGTTCCCGGAGCCACCCTTTCCCCCCCCCCCTCTCCCACAGGGGGCAGGTTGTATAAACGGAAACTTCCCCCCCCCTCTCTCTCTCCCCTTACGATGTACCCCGATATTCCCCAAAGGTATATAAGATATCCTACCTCTCTGGTTTTCCACGACCCCCCGAGTTCCCCCCCCCCTCTCCCCTCTTACCGTCAAAACGAGGATATAGGTGTATAAGATCCAGACCCAATTGAACACCCCTACTGAAACTCCCCCCCCAGAATTATAAGGCTCCCAACTGAACCCGCAATTGTATGGTCCCCCCCCCTGAACCCCCTTGTCTCACCTTGCCCCCCCCTTCACCCCACTCCGCCCCGTATACTCCCCCCCCCCCCCCCTCCCCTGAACAGAACCGGAGTAGCACCAGACACAACAGCTTACATCACAGCAATTGACATATCACATAAGCCTCAAGATTCAACCATACACCTCCAAACAACATCCCGGCACGAAACTAACCCCACCTCAGTGATAATTCCCAAATGCTAGAAAAGGCTATATACAATATGCCCCCCCCCCACCCCCCCTCGCTAATCAGACAAATTACTATGTTAGATAACCCCCCAATTGTTCCTCCCGTCCCCCCCCCCCACGGATAGCTTTCAGCCCCCCCCCCCACCTACCCCCCCTCCCCCCCCACCTACCCCCCCTACCCCCAAGAGAAGACCTGTACTATGCTTAAACATCGGTACTATGTTTATCCAGCCTGTATGGTTATATCCCAATGTATGAACAACCACTGACTGACTAGATGGAAAAGACATAATGCAAGGGACCCCTAGGCCTAGGAATGAGATTCCCCCCGAGAACAATGTTTAAATAAAATGTCAAGATCACGAATAATGTATGCCCCCTCCCCCCCCTCTCCCCCCCACCTGCCCCCCTCCCTCCCTCCCCCCCCCCCCCCCCTAGAGGAGAAGTGTCTTATGTCAAACCAACCGGTAATGCTACATATCAATGTATAAATGCATAACCAAACAGCAAGGTATAAGAGTGACCTCGGCCTGGGAATGGAACTCCCCCCGAGAGTAATGTTTAAACCAGCTGCCAACTATGTGTATCCTATATGCTCCCACCTCCCCACCCCCCCTCCCATCCCCCCCTCCTCCCTCCTTCCCCTCTCACCACTCCTCCCCTCCCTACCCCCCCCTCTCTCTCCCCTCCCCCCCCTCTCTCTTCCCTCCCCCCCCCCTCTCCTCCCCCCCTCAAAACCGAAACATTGCATGTATATCCACCTTTGCTCTCTGCATATCAATGTACAATCACAAGGTTAATGTGGGAATCAACCTGAGGACATACCCCCACCAAAGAGTAACGCTGCCCTACCAGTGCAAACTATAAACACCAGACCCCCCCCCCTCCCCCCCCCCTCCCCCCCCTCCCCCCTCTCCCCCCTCTCCCCCTCCCCCCCCCTCCCCCCCCTCTCCCCCTCCCCCCCCCTCCCCCCCCTAGAGGAGAAATGTCTTATGTCAAACCAACCAGTAATGCTACATATCAATGTATAAATGCATAACCAAACAGCAATGTATAAGAGTGACCTCGGCCTGGGAATGGGACTCCCCCCGAGAGTAATGTTTAAACCAGCTGCAAACCATGTGTACCCTATATGCTCCCACCTCCCTGCCCCCCCCCCCTCCCACCTCCCCTCTTTCTCCCCCACCCCCCCCCCCATTCCCCCTCAAAACCGAAATATTGCATATATATCCACCTTTGCTTACTGCATATCATTGTACAATCACAAGGTTAATGTGGGAATCAACCTGAGGACATACCCCCACTAAAGAGTATCGCTGCCCTACCAGCGCAAACCATAAACACCAGACCCCCCCCTTCCCCCCCCTCTCCTCCTCCCCCCCCTCTCCTCCTCCCCCCCTCCCTCCTCCTCCCCTCCCCCCCCTCCCCCCCCTCCCCCCCCCTCCCTCCCTCTCCCCCCTCCCCCCCTCCCCCCCATCCCTCCCTCTCCCCCCTCCCCTCCCTCCCCCTCCCCCCCCCCTCCCCCCTCCCTCCTCCTCCCCCCCCTCCCCCCCCTCCCCCCCTCCCCCCCCCTCCCCCTCCTCCCCCCCCCCCGGGGAAACAAGAACGTAACACAAAAAAAGGAAACAATGTTCGCAAAGGATGTAAAAGACCAGTTATAGTACTAACCATAGGAGAGTAAGGCCTCCGTAAACCAGAGTTCTCCCTCCTTACTTAGGACCCTTCCCCCCCCCCTACTAGCAATAGGATGGGGGCGCCGGACCCTTCTTACTGGCTACGGTCCGTGAGTGACGCCCCGAAAGTTCTCCTAGGGGTCTTTTTACACCCCAGCCCCTTGACACTAGAATGTCAAGAGGAACCTGTTTCGGGCTCCAGGATAGCCCACTCTCTTTCTTGTCCTCTTGTGTCTTCCCCCCCCTCCCTCTCTCCCCCCCCCACCCCATCCTCCCCCCGTCGGCCCTCCCCTACCACCCCCCGCGGGAAAACCAGAAACTTCCCCCCGCACATACACCCCGACGCTCAAACCAACCCTGACATGGGAATAACTCAGAGACAGGGGCTTATCCCCGAGACCCCCCCCCCCCCCCCACTAATGGCGTCGATCAAAATTATTTCCTTGAACGTCAAAGGCCTTAACTCGGTCCGCAAACGCAAATTAGCCCTCCAAGAATTTAAAAAGACTAAAGGTGATATAATTTGCATTCAAGAAACCCATTATAACAATTCAGACCCACCAAACACATTTAACCACACGTACCCCCAAGCGTTTTTTGCTTCCTCCCCTAGCAAGAAAAGAGGGGTGGCCATTTTGATTAAAAACAATATACCATTTGCCCCGACGCTGATAACCAAAGATCCCGAGGGACGATATATATTACTCCAAGGCACGCTCTCAGGCTCCCCCATAGCTATCCTTAATATTTATGCCCCAAACGCCAACCAAACTCAATTCCTACAGAACCTCCTTAGCACTCTCGACCAACCGACACTCTCCTCCCTTCTCCTTGTCGGAGACGTAAATATGGTACTTAGTCCAGACCATGACAGATCAGGCCAAACTACTGCCCCATACTCCACCCAACTACAGACAAAAGCCCAAAAATTTCAAGATATTCTCAGAGAGTACTCTCTGACAGACATTTGGCGGGCCCAGCACGCGGGCCAGCGGGACTACTCTTTCTACTCAACCCCCCATCAGTCTTACTCGAGGATCGACTATTTTCTAGGCACCAATAATGTTCTCCAGGCATCCTCCCACTCCGAAATAGGCCCAATAACGTGGTCCGACCATGCCCCTATCGCACTCACCCTCTCTCTGCCCTTCGTCAAGACATTAACATATAATTGGAAACTTAACGACTCGCTTCTCAACGACCCACAAGTAGTCAAAACAATTAAGCAAAAACTGCTCACCTTTTTCCAAATAAACAAAGGCTCAGTACCTTCGGCAGCAACTCTATGGGAGGCCCACAAAGCCACCATCAGAGGGGAACTCATATCAATAGCCTCCTACAAGAAAAAACTTAAACAGAAAGCCCAAAAAGAACTTACTGATAAAATCCTAGCGCTAGAGCGCTCACACAAACTATCCTTATCAAAAAAGGTGTTCAGAGCACTCGAGAAAGCGAGATCCGACCTAAAATTGCTTCAACTTGACGAGGTAGAGAGAGCCCTGAAATGGACCAAACAGCGGTTTTACGATAGGGGCAATAAAGCGGACAAACTTCTGGCCTCCAAATTAAGAGGCATGAAAGCAAAGACCCAGATTACAAAGATGAGGACTAAAAGCGGTCTAATCTCCTATAATGAGAAAGATATCGCAAATGAGTTTGCAGAGTTCTACACGGATCTCTACAACCTTCCCCCCACTGGCCACCCAAAAGATAATGCCAAAAATACCTCCGACTACCTAACCAAATGCAACCTCCCAACCCTCACACAAGAAGAACTCGAGTTCTTAAATAAGAAAATAACTCAAGAGGAACTAAAAAAAGCAATATCCTCACTTAAAATAGCTAAAACACCTGGACCGGATGGATTTACCAACGGTTATTATAAAAAATTTGTAGGCCCCCTGTCCCCTCACCTCCTAGAAATGTACAATTCCTTCATGCAGGATCAACAGATCCCAGACACTATGTCAGCAGCCAATTTGGCTATTATACATAAAGAGGGCAGAGACCCACTTCAATGCGGCAGCTACCGCCCAATATCCCTGCTAAACTCCGACCTCAAGCTTTTCAGCAAAATTCTCGCAAACAGGCTGAATCCTATTCTCCCAAGACTAATTCATATAGACCAGGTGGGATTTGTGTCAGGAAGACAGGCCTCTGACAACACCCGCAAAATTATTGATATAATAGACCACGTGCACCTCAAACAATCCCAGGCCCTGATACTAAGCCTCGACGCGGAGAAGGCCTTTGACCGCATCAGATGGTCCTACCTCGACCAGACGATGGGCCAATTCGGCTTCTCCGGACCATTTCTGACTGGCGTACGGGCCCTCTATACTAACCCAACAGCCCTACTAAAACTCCCGGGAGGCCGCTCCAACCCAATAAAAATACAAAACGGCACTAGACAAGGCTGCCCCTTCTCCCCTTTACTTTTCGCCCTATCCATAGAGCCCCTGGCCGCCCGAATTAGAACTGAACCCACTATTAAAGGTATCCCAATCGGAGACAGGGAATACAAAATATCCCTGTTCGCCGATGACATAATCCTCACCATGTTAGACCCCCTCACCTCCCTCCCTAACCTAGAAAAACTCCTCAACGAATTTGGCCAACTGTCAGACTATAAAGTCAATATTGACAAGTCGGAGGCGCTCAGCATCTCCCTACCGAACCCCGTCTGGTCAGCCCTACAAAAGAAATTTAAATACAAATGGAATAGTTCCCATATCAAATACCTTGGAATTAAAATAGCGAGCTCATATAACTCACTATACCAAATTAACTACCCCCCCCTCTTCCGCCAAATCTTAAAAGATTCAGAGACCTGGCTATCCCACCAGATCTCCTGGTTCGGAAGAATAGTATCCACCAAAATGAATATCCTACCCCGTTTACTCTATTTCTTTCACACCCTCCCCGTCCCTGTACCATTAGCAGAACTGAGGAATATCCAGGCCCATATCCTAAGGTTTATCTGGCAACAACGGAGAGCCAGGGCCCCACGGTCAGTACTCTTGGCCTCGAGGACGAGAGGGGGCCTGGGGGCACCGGACATACTCCGATACTACCAATCAGCCCAAATGAGGCAGGCGGTAGTATGGAACAGCCCCCCCGCCTCCAATTGTTGGCTGGAGATAGAGACACACCACGCGTCCCCGAACACCCTCCCAACTCTATTGTGGTCCCCATCCCACAAAAACAAGAAATCGTTGAGACTTGGCCTCGGGGCTATGAGATGCACGTGGTCGACATGGTTAAAAACCAAAGGGAAATACGGCATAGCTTCAACCCCCTCTCAATTGACCCCCTTATTCGGAAACCCGGACTTCCCACCCGGGTGTGCCCGAACCCAATTCAGCCAATTTCAAGGCTTAAATATCAGAGTGGTTGCGGATTTGCTGGAAAAAGACGAGGCCATGCCCCTCCTAGAACTAAGAGCTAAATTTTCGTCCCCCGATTTACCCACATTCCAATACCTACAGTTTCGACACTTCCTTAGAACCCAGTCCCCTACCCTAAAGTTCCCGCCGCGCTCCAGATTCGAGACCCTCTGCCTCAAAGGCGAATACCAAAAGGGCCTCATATCAGAGATATATAAAACGCTTGAGGCATCCCAGCCCCCCCCCAATCATCTGTATATGCAGAAATGGAACGAAGCTCTAAATACCAACTTGGACCTTGAGGACTGGGAGGATATCTGGGAGGCAGCCACCAAAACATCAATTTGTTCCGTCACAAAAGAAAACATCTATAAAATATTATTTCACTGGTACCTGACCCCGAGTAGACTGAGCCAAATCTACCCAGGCACTTCAGATGAATGCTGGAGAGGTTGTGGTCAAAGAGGGGACATGTCACATATTTGGTGGACATGCCCAGAGATCCAAAGATTCTGGTCCCGGATCCAGGGCCTCCTGACCGAGACCCTGGATATAGATATACCCCTGGACCCGCTGACCTACGTGCTGGGAAAACCAATCGACAACCTCCCTGCCCCTGCTGCCAGACTCACAGCGGCAATATTGACGGCTGCGAGATGCTGTGTTGCGGCGGCGTGGAAGAAAATTAAAGCCCCCTCTAGAAGGACAGTGATCTCCAGGATAGACGGAATTATGAATATGGAAAAACTGACGGCAATGTTGAAACAAAAAACCCCACAATTTTATGCAGTCTGGGAACCTTGGCCAGGACTACCAACCCCCACATAAACCTTATAGTAACACCCATCCCCCCCCCTCCCTCCCCCCCCCCCGACCAACGAATATCTAAATCCTTCCCCCCCCCCGTCCTCCCCCTCTCTTTTCCCAAAGTCGTTCCCATCTATCCACCCTTCCTTTGTCTCCCCCTCTTCTTTTCATCTCTGAAAAAGGAAAAGGGATTATTGTGTGTCGCTTACCTCCCCTATGTAATGTACATGTACTGCGCCGTATACACAAGTTGACTTACTAACCAGTTTCTGTATCATGTACCTACTCGCTGTATGACACCAATAAAGGAAAGATATTTAAAAAAAAAAAAAAGGGGGTACATTAGGGGCCGGCAGGCGAGTAATTAGATAATCTACTAACATGTATAATTATTAATAACATGCGTACGCCTTTGCAAGCGATCAGCAGTCAGGGTTTAGGGTCACAGCTTGGGGTGTGGGGTGAGTCCCCAGTAAGCGGCCTTACTGGGTCCTCCGGGTGGCGGAACTGTCAGGCCAGTCATCGTAGGGACACCGTGAATACCCGAAATGGGGCTCCACCCGATGCGGGTGGGCCGCCAGGTAACGGTTCCCCTGAAAAGATTGTGCGGGCTGGAGGCGCCGACGCAGGCGGTCGGTTGCTGTACCCCTGGCACCAATCTTAGGCAGTTGGCTCTATCCTATGCGGGTAGGCCCAGGCGGCTCTGATAAGGGGGACCTAGGGGCCGTGGAGAGTGTCTCTCGCGGTGGAGAGTGTCTCTCCCAGTAACGGTAGACGGGGGCCGTGGAGAGTGTCTCTCGCGGCGGAGAGTGTCTCTCCTGGTGGACGGTAGATTAGGGCGGGTGGAGGAGGGCTCCCCCCGCCGGAAGATACAGAGAATAGGGATGACAAAGGACTAAGATTATGGCTGACAGTTATTTGCAGGTATTGTTAAAACAATAAAGCTGTGACCATTTTTACTTCCACAAAACTGTGTCGTCTCAGTTTGTTAGGGGGGTGTAAGTAAACCACGCAGTAGGCACACTAAGCCGTTAATGAAAAGACCTCCCAAGTTAAAAAGGTGAGGAGTGAGCTCTGGGGGGAGGTGGCACAGCCTCCAAACAACTGCTACCAGTCAGTAGAAATGGATTAACACACATTCCCAGCTAGCCCAAACTCCCACACACCAACATTTGATCTACCAAAAAACAGGGGAGCCCAATGCTACATCCAATTGGCAAAACATATATGCTAATAAGTATAAAGTTAAATACTTCAATAATAATATTAATCGGGGGACGTGGCCAGGACACTGAGCGAGGAAGATGCAAGGCAGCAGAGCTCGGTCCTAAAAACCTAAAATAAGCCAAAATAAAAGGCGAGAGAGGCAAGCTGCAACCCCTATAAACATAAATTTAGCAAGGGGAAGTTCCTCTCTATACGCAGTGAGTCCCAGAGGGCCTAAAACTGAGTCGGGCTAAAAGCCCATGGACAAAACAACAGGACCACCGCAGATACTGTAGAGAACCCTGAAATGGCGGCTAAGCACAATTAAACATCATAGGCCGAAACACGATACATCGGAGGAGAGTGGGGACTAGCGGAGGAGGGGATTTGAGCTGCCCAGTCCACCAAGGGCCTAGGGGACCCCAGGAGACAGAGAGGAGAGGCCCGCGTTATATTTATATTTAAAAAAAAAAAGAGAAATAAAATGACCGCCAATGGCCTATGAGGCAGAGTGGAAGAGCGGCCACGAGTGCAGAGGTGCGCGGCCTCCGGTGGAATACCCGTGCCCCACGGAGCTACCCCCGGTCCCGGAGTACCCCAAAACGAGGTGAGCGGGGACGGCAAAGCGGCTGCATCTGGAGCGGTGTGTGCCGGCGGTGCAACATGCGCAAACAACACGCTGCCTCCCGGTGGAGCACAGCGACCCTCTACCCCATACCCCAGCAATGGATCCGCGGCTCCCTCCCACACGACTTTCATTGGCGGAGCGAAAGGCTAACCAAGGAAAGGGAGGTGGGGTGGATCAGGGCCTGATCTTCCCATGGCTGCCACGCAGGGCTCGCGGAGAGAGGAGAGGCAGCCGTCTTCCCCCTCAGGGACCCTCCAGCTAGATCCGATCGGCGCGAAATCCCGGCCTGTCTGCCAGCAAAAATCGACGTCATCGGGGAGGAGGGCTGGTAACTGTATCTCCCACGAGGTTGCTACATTTGTGTCTTTACAATTTCATGCTTTATTGGAGTCAGCTCCTTACATGCACCGCTGTGTGCACTTTCTGCATATATATATATGGTTGTTGGGATACTTTGAGATATATTGATTGTGTATACCTTATCTGCTAATGTGTTGTATACCATCAGTATTATACTATATGCTGGGCTGTGACTAAACAGCTAACACAGCTAAAACATAGGCACCCTGCACATTTTATGATATTGACATGACTTTGTCCGTATATCAGTATTATCCCATGACCAATTGAACAGTTTTGTTTGCCACATTATTGCATGATCTATTGAGCAGGAAAAGTTTTCTTGCTACATTAATATAGTGTTAGTGGCATACATATACTCTGACTCTGGTTATTACCAAAATAGTGCATCATTATAGAGAGGAGAATGTTATCAAGCCAATACTGCTATGGATGTGGTCATTACATTGACATTACACTGAATATCACCTTATACACTTTATGCACTTGGATATTATATTCATTAATAAATATTGTTACACCATATCTCTCTGAGTGTATAGGTGTTATCCTACACAGGCTCAATCCACATACCACCAACCAATGATTGTGTTGAATTTAACCTGCACTATTTTAGACCACCATCCCTGAGCAGTAGGAGTAATATTATGCAGCAAGGTTAGAGCTGTGCCATGGTTACCATGGCTTTTATATCTAGCTTAGCCCCCACATTATAGCCACACTTGTTGCTGTTAGTTCATTACATGATCTTGTGGGTAAGTTCTACCATTTGCCATCAATGGTTGGTTTATTAGGTATGCTGTGTCAGTGATTACACTCTATTACACCATTAGCAGGTAATCAATTAGCACACCATAGTAGCAGCACTTGCGAGGATTAGTTGCCCTAGTTATAGTTAGGTCCACTCAGGTGATTATATTGCAATCATTACCAAGAGTACTCCTTGTTCACCATAACACTCGGTATCAGGTAATTCATTTGGCAATACACCTAAGGGTCAGCCTTACCAGCACTTGACCCACTGCCATCCATTTTATTCACATTACACACATACTCACAATTTAACATTTCATTTCATGTTTTGACTTTTTAGCATAAGTTTATTAAATGTTACGTTTTAATAGCCCCGGAGTGCATCAATTAATGGGCTTCTAGCTAGAGAAGGGGTGGTAACGCACCCTTTTCTCTAATTTTGGAATTATACTTCTATTCAGCACATCTGATGCACCCAATGTCACTCTAGGCATTTGTAGGCGACACTCATAATTACATATTATATTAGATTAACTTTAGTGAGCAGTATATATTCCTTTGTGTTTCAGCAAAAATCCTAGCTATAAGCACTGGCTAAAAACAATGCACTAACTACAGTAGAAGTTTACTAAAATCTTGCAATCCTCTAACTAAAGATTACATAAGGTCAATATTCACATGCTGTTATACCCCTTTGAAACAGATTTATTTTAGATATTCTGAAGCCTAAACCTCAACAGTCGTTAGAGGAAAATATCTGCGGAGCCTAACCCAGACTCCCAGGATGGCGTCCCACATGGGCGCCTACGGAGCTACCCCGCGGGCAGCCGCACGAACAGCCGGACAGCACAGTATGCAGAGAGCTGACCATAGAATACATGGGGAAGCTTTACTCGCAAATGAGGCAGAGCTTCCAGAAGACTTGAGCGCGGCTATAAATGGCCTTAAAATCAGATATAAACAGCTTATCTGAAAGAACTGACGGAGTGGAGGTCAAAATGGAGGATATCCTCCAAACCCAATCATCGGCAGAAGATGACATAAACAGGCTGGGGCTGGATCAACGTACTGAAAGACTGCCTGGAGGATCAGGAAAACCGGGATCGCAGGCAGAACCTGCGGATCAGAAATATACCGGAGACGATCTCAACTGAATCCCTTCGCACCTACCTGTGTAATCTATTCCATCTTCTGGTACCAGACCTGAGCACCCAAGAAATGGAAATTGACCGTGCTGACCGGGCGCTGGGCCCCAGAACAGAAGATCCTAGGAGAAGAAGGGATGTTATTGTGAGACTCCACTCATATACCACTAAAGATGGATAATGTTCACAAGCAGGGTGATAAAGGACCTACAATACGAAAAAGAATCTCTACAGATATTCAGTGACTTGTCTAAAGTTACTATACTGTACTACAGACATATGGGGCGCCGGAATCACTGTTGAATCCGAACACAGCTCCCGAATGCTCAACAACTTGTAGGGCCCTCCCCACACACTCAACAACTTGTAGTGTATGCCTCCCACCCCACCCCACTACCTGCTGTCGGTGGCCCTGGGCTCATATGAAATGGCCCAGGTTGAGTCTTTCCAGAAATGTGGTGGTTTTGAATTCCAGACAATATTTCTTAGAAAAAAAACAGCAAAATATTAAGTTTTTCCACAAAAAAAAAATGCAAATGAGAAAGTATTAGGATTTTGGGACGGCTCCACTAAAAGAGTCATATATCTACTGACGTATCTCATTGTATTGTAACATATGTCAGACTCCAAGGTTAAGTAGGGGTTAAAAAATTGCATTTTAAAGCAGAAGTACTTGCATAAGAATGCATTATACCAGGGGTGCACAAACTGGGGGATGTGAGATATTTTGGGGGGGCGAGGGTGGTTGCAGAGGCCCTGCGCTCTTCCCCAAGGCATTTAAATTAAATGCCGAGGGGGGGGCTGCGCGAGGCCTCTGCAACTTCACATTCAGTCGGCTTCGGCCTTGGCAACGCGGCATCAATTGACGCCACAGAGTCACGTACCATCACATCACATGACCCCGTGGCATAATTTGACGCGTCTGATCAGGTAAGGGGGCGCGAATAGGGGGGGGGGAGAGCCAGCAGGGGGTGCAAGAAATTTGTGCACCACTGCACTATTCTACTATATTCCCCCGTGGGTTACCCACTATAGCAGTGTGGTGGTGGGGTCTGAAAGTCACAGAAATTGGGTCCTCAGAGAGGGATCACCATGCAGTTCAGGGTTTCTGCACACCCAGTAGATGCCTAATTTATGCAATTAGTGGATCATATTTGCATATGAACAGCAGCTTGAATATTCATTGATTATCCCCCAAAATGGCGACAGGGTAGATTTGAGAACCTCGGGGGTAATTGGCTTTGTTGAGGCAATCTCTTTGCTTTACTACTTGTATCTTCGATCTGAAACCCTGAACGGTGCAAGTCCCTTTCTGTGGTGTTGGCCAAACTTGCCACAGGCCTAAGTGACTGTTGGCACTTAATAAATAAATAATAATAATAAGCACCTTGTATTTAAAACAATATGCTCACACTTTAAATGTTAAAATGGATAAGAAGCAAAGGTGACACTGTGGGCTCATTTGCATGGCATTACCCAGAATCCCTGGCTGCAGTGGAAGCATTGTATGCTAAGAGATGAGGAAAGGCAGGGGTGCAGACCTGTCTGAGACATGTTAATGTGTTCGCAAACGGTATTCTTATTTGCTCATACTTTAAGGCAGCGGTACGCAAACTGGGAGGCGCAAGGCTTTATTGGGGGGAGGGCGGGGTCCACCCGGCGGTTACAGAAGCCCCACGCTGAGTGCGGGGCTTCTTGTCCATGCGTCTCCATGGCAATGAAGCCCGTTACCATGGAGACGTGACCTCACATAACCCCGCAGCGTCATTTGACACATCATTAGAGGCGAGGGTGGGCCCCGGCTCTCTCCAGCTGTGGGCCTCCCTCACTAACACTGTCCCTCACGAGCCTTTGACGTCAACGCGAGGGCCGGTGCGGGACAGTAAGGGAGAGCGTCCCGCACAGCGTGGGAGAGGGGAAACCCCGGTGTAAGGAATCCACTACTGGCTTTGACTATTTCCTTGCAGACTTATGCAGTTGCAAGCTTCCCCTGGCAATCAATGGCACATGTGCTGCCTCTCATTGCAGCTTCTGCCCTGTGCTACATCATTGGAGGAATACTCACTCACCCTCCTCCTGTGATTGGATCTCCGCCCTTTATATCCTGGGCGTTGGCACTGAAACAGTGCCGAGCATAACTATTCCTACCTTTAATGTTACTGTCTCAGCCACAAACCGCCCAGGCCTGTCTCCTTAGTGTTCTGCCGTCCCAGTTCCTGAGTATCCACAGGCCTGTTCCTGGACGTCCGTGCTGAAGCGTTGTTGCCAGCACTGGTACCTGCTGCATTCCCTCCTAGCAGTGGATACCCTTCCTTTCCTGCGGCCTGCTGCTACCCCCTTGCAGTGGCCTGCCTTGGACGTCTGTGCTGAAGCGTTGTTGCCAGCACTGGTACCTGCTGCATTCCCTCCTAGCAGTGGCTACCCTTCTTGTTCCTGCGGCCTACTGCTATCCCCTTGCAGTGGCCTGCCTTGGACTTCTGCGCTGAAGCGTTGGTTCTCCCCGACGCTGCCCTGCGGTGAACTTCGGCCAGCCTGCTGTCTCCTCCTGATGAGATCGGCGTCATGGGCCGAGGCCGCTCCTCGCGCAGAAGCCACTCCCGCGCTCACGCTCCTAAGCTGAAGCGGGGAACTCCTGACTACCTGTTGCCGAACTCCTGCTTCAATAACGACGATGCTGCCTTCTCCAATCCTGACCCTGCGATGTACGACTACGAACTGCGCACTCCGGATCAGTCTGCGTGGACGAAGGTCGGTGATTATATAACCCCACCTCAGCCCCGCGGTCCGGTCCCGGTTTGTGGCGAGCATCGGCGTAACACCCGGCAAGAGGCCAGGGCAGCTGAGGCCTGAGACCACCACCAAGGTCGGTAAGTCTATATTTTGTATTTATTTGGGGGGTATTTATTTATTTTTGTATGTATGTATTTGTGGGGTGTTTTTTTTTTGTATGTATGTATTTGGGGGGTGAGGGATGTATGTATTTAGGGGGGTTTGTATGTATTTGGGAGGTGGTTTCTTTTTTATTTGGGGGGTGGGGGTTTTGGTATATATTTTGGGGTATGTATTGTAATGGGGGGATTTTGTGTCTAGGGGGGTGGAGGGAATGAGTGTGAGGTGGAGGCAGAGTGAGAGGAGAGAGTGAATGTAAGAGAGGAGTGAGGGGGGAGTGATGACGGAGGGGAGAGTAATACATGGGAAGTGGGGAAATAGAACAGGGAGCTTGTGAAGTGTGAAGACTGCCGACACAAGGCGGTGGGGGGTGGGGGGGCAGTCCTAGCTCTAGTCCTGGGCCCCAGGAAATCTGTCTGCTGCCCTGGACCTACAACCACTACTATTGTCATAGGGGGATGGATTGTACTCACAAATTGCAAATGTACAGTAGCAATAGCCTAGGAGGAAACATGACTGGGAAAAAAATGTTGGAACAGTTTTGGGTTACTTGAAAGAAGAAATGCCAAATGCCAGGACAAAAGCAGAGAGGTAAAGGATCAAATGTGCTCTGGGCCAAGAAAAAAAGAAAAGTGCTAATGGAAATTAGCAGTTAGGCCCCAAGATTTTCCTCTGGCTGCCAGCAGCATGTTATGCCACAGGGGCCACTTATTTCATGGAACGGGAGGTCGCTTTAAGGCGTGCATCCATTTAACGCTATGGCTCACAGGCAGATGCAAACAGATGTACTTCTCACATACAAAGGAGCAGTGCTGTTCGGAGTACTGGAAGTAGGATACATATTCTTGTACACTATAATTAAAGCCTGCTGTACTACTTTGATGTCACGAGTCAGGCTTTTCTGAGACAATGCTCTAATTGAGCAATCGCCCTGAAATAGCGGCTAGGGTTTAATGGCAAATAGGCATCTTCAATCCATTGTAAACCTGTGATAATTATGTAGAGGAGATGTTAATTCCTTAGGGCATGGGTGGGCAACTCCAGTCCACAAGGGCCACCAAGTGGTCAGGTTTTCAGGCTATCCCTGCTTCAGCACAGATGGCTCAATCAGGGGCTCACTTGAAGACTGAGCTACTGATTGAGCCACCTGTGCTGAAGTAGGAATAGCCTGAAAATCTTACCTATTGGTGACCCTTGAGGACTGGAGTTGCCCACCCCTGCTATAGAGTCAACAAGCTACTGCAGGAGACTGTCTTCCCCAAGCTAGAGAAGAATCTGGCCACCTGAGCCAAAGCTGGGACTGATTGAGCCACCTGTGCTGAAGCTAGGGCTGATTGAGCCACCTGTGCGGAAGCTGGGACTGATTGAGCCACCTGTGCTGAAGCTGGGACTGATTGAGCCACCTGTGCTGAAGCTGGGACTGATTGAGCCACCTGTGCGGAAGCTGGGACTGATTGAGCCACCTGTGCTGAAGCTGGGACTGATTGAGCCACCTGTGCTGAAGCTAGGGCTGATTGAGCCACCTGTGCTGAAGCTGGGACTGATTGAGCCACCTGTGCGGAAGCTGGGACTGATTGAGCCACCTGTGCTGAAGCTGGGACTGATTGAGCCACCTGTGCTGAAGCTGGGACTGATTGAGCCACCTGTGCTGAAGCTGGGACTGATTGAGCCACCTGTGCTGAAGCTGGGACTGATTGAGCCACCTGTGCTGAAGCTGGGACTGATTGAGCCACCCGTGCTGAAGCTGGGACTGATTGAGCCACCTGTGCGGAAGCTGGGACTGATTGAGCCACCCGTGCTGAAGCTGGGACTGATTGAGCCACCTGTGCTGAAGCTGCGACTGATTGAGCCACCTGTGCTGAAGCTGGGATATCCTGAAAACCTGAACAGTCCTCACTGCCACAAACACGAGTTGGCCCTCCCTGCCGGAGATTCATATGATTCAGTGGCCTTTCATTCTCCCGGTAATACTCCCGGGTATTACGGTCACCGTATTAGATTGTTTCGCATCACACATGTTTAAGCAGTTTTATCACGCGTGTAAACTTGCACACATTTTCTGCAAGCCTCACTGATATAAAGGAGTACCTTTGCATTAATATGCATTCTTCGGCCCCAAATCTCATTGATTTCTTCCCTTGGAGGTCGACATATCTATTATAATACAAGGAGATAGTAGATATTATTTTTTGTCTATACAAGATGTCTTTAGTTACTCATTGGCATCATGATCTCCAGTTTTTTGGGGGGGAAACTTTTAATATTTTTCTCTTTTTGCTAAACATATTGTTTTCTATTCGTTGTACATCAAAACGACCAATATTTGGCTCAACCTGCGCAGGTTTATATACGCCAACAATATAATGGAGATGCTTTATTTAGATTGGGAGTTTTAGTTGTTAATGGAACCTGTGCCATCTTATTTAAAAGAAGACATGGTTTGGGGGATGTTAACAAGACTTGTGTGCTGTGTATAGTTATTCCTCACCTACACCTGCTCTTCTACAGACCTGTGCAAACCGGGACCGTCCTGGGTAAAATATTCCCGTACCTTCACACAGTACAGTTTCTACTTTGATGCTTTCTACTTTTAAGAATATGTTCTTAATAATAATAATCAGTGGCAGATTTCCCACTAGGCCCGTTAGGCCTGGCACTAGGATGGCAACATTTTGGGGCGGCAAAAATGCCTGCCCCCATATACATTTGCCACGCTCTCTAGCCTATCGGGCCTGATGGGAACGCACTTACATATGCCTTCTTGCTGTCTCTTTGCTGGCGCCCTCCTCCTACTTCGGATTCACGGCATCAAAATTACGCAGCGGGCGTCACCAACGTGGCGTCACACGGCGTCTTGTTGCCATGGCAATGTGGCAGCAAATTACGTAATAATAATAATAATAAAAATACAAATAAAATAAGTATAAAGGTTTGAGCCATGGACAAATAAGGGGGAGGGAAATACTGCAGCCTTGTCTGGCTTTCGATACTAAGCTTCCGCTTCAAGAAAAGCTTACCATGGCAAGCTTAGGCCCATTGTAGATATATTTTACCCTCCCTGGAAAACCCCTGACATAATAGGGTCTACGCTCTGTTGTTATGAGTAATAAAAGGTCACAGCTTTATTATCTCTATTATCCTTATTATCTCCTGGTGAACGGTCTGAATAATTGCCTTAGTGACATCTCTAATTGGATGGCATTGAATTGGCTACAACTTAATGCCTCTAAATCCGAGCTGCTCCTGATAGGCCCTAAAGCACGAGCAGATGCTGTGTGAGTAACGCTTTGAGCCACCTAAAAATCAGCAACTCTGCCATCCCAATGAAAGAGAAGTGGAGAAGGATTGGAGCTATTATTGACAAAAACATCATAGATCAGCCTCATATTGCAGAAATATTGTGAGAAACTGTTACTTCCAAATCCATCTGCTGAGACAAATCTACAGATAGTAGCACAGGCCGTGGTCCTATATAGACTGGATTTTGCAAACTCTCTGCTGATAGGTCTCCAAAAACATAATACTAAAGTCCTGCAGCTGGTGAAAAACGCCACAAGCCGTCCTACAGACGGTAAGGCAAGGAGCTCACCTCTCGCCAGTATTACAAGATCTGCACTGGCTCCCGGTTGAGCAAAAGGTTAATTTTAATATCTTGACCCCTACCTTTAAGGCTATCCATGGACTAGCCCCCTCTGACCTTCAGAATGGCCTAATCAGTAACACCCCCAAAACCAGGCCCTTTGATCTGCCATCGCCCCAAAACTTAATAAGCCTCAGTTTAAAGTTAATAAAGCTGGAGGGAGAGCTTTCTCAAGAACCGCCCCAAGACCGTGGCATAAACTCCCGGCAGCTTTAAGAAATCAGGAAGCGTTACTTCCAATTAAGGAATTAAAAACCTCCCTTTTTAAACAAAGCCTGGCAAACAGACCCTAAGACCCTGTCAGCCATCTTTCCTGCTGCAGCTCGTTTTTCCCGCCCCTTTGTTAGTCTTCCTCGTTGTGCCCCTATATGTTTTCGGTAGGTCTCGGTTGTAGGTCTGGGATGGGTGTCCTCCCTACATTCCTACACGTGCTCTAATAATGAGTTTCTTGGTGAGTATTTATTTGGAAATATGATTATTTACTGGGGTTCGCTCCATTTCCCAAATGTTGGATGCCTCAAACTAACACAAATGACCGCTCCCTGGGACTGCTGACTTCCAACAACTCAACTAAACCCAGCATCCACATTGTTGCTATTTTGCAGAGACAGCTACAGCATGATGGTACAAATAGCCTACCAATCATTTCCTAAGGCAGGGGTGCACAAACTGGGGGGCGCAGCGCTTACAGAGACCCCGCGCTCTTCCCGAAGACATTTAAATTACATAGTTACATAGTTACATAGTAGAGGTTGAAAAAAGACGTACGTCCATCAAGTCCAACCTATGCTAAATTTAGACAACAGATACTTTACCCTATATCTATACTTACTTATTGATCCAGAGGAAGGCAAACAAAAAACCCCAGTGTCTTATCATCCAATGATATCTCATAAGGGGAAAATAAATTCCTTCCTGACTCCAAGAATTGGCAATCGGATTAATCCCTGGATCAACATCCTTCCCATGTTTACTTATTTGGTATATCCCTGTATACCTTTCCTTTCTAAAAAGATGTCCAACCTTTTTTTGAACAAATCTATTGTATCTGCCATCACAGTCTCCATGGGTAATGAATTCCACATTGCAACTGTCCTTACTGTAAAGAACCCTTTCCTTTGTTGCTGGTGAAATCTCCTTTCCTCCAACCTTAAGGGATGGCCCCGAGTCCTGTTACGCCGGTGCTGCCCGCAGACCAGACCCATCCCCTGAGCTGAAGGGGGAAGTGGTAATACACGCACCCGCAGCAAAGGGAGCGTGTCCGGAGTGTGGTATGAAGCGTTGCCAGGCCAGGTGTAGTAAGGTAGACAATACTTGCCAGTACCGGTTGTAGAGATAGAGTGAATGATGCCTTGCCGAAGTCAGGGAGTGGAGAGTGGAGATAGGTCATAGTCCAAGCCGTGTTCAAGTGGTTACCAGAGTGAGCGTTGTCCAAGGAGTGCCGAGATCGAGAGCCAGAGGGGGTAGTCGTACGAGCTGCGTCAGAACCTGTGAAAACACTGAGAGAATCCAGAAGTACTTCCATACAGAGACTGTCGAGCAAAGACTGAGAGCAGAGAGGAGCTAGATAAAGCAGGAAGGTCCAATTAGGAACGGAGGCGGGACAGGAAGAGCTACAGGGAGACACTGTAGATTGGTGCAGGCATAACAGGCCAGGTGAGTCTTGTTGGTAACCTGAGTATGCCCGTGCAGTGTGCGGGGGCGGAGCCTGAGGTCCGGGGGACAGGAATACGAGTGTGCAGACTGAGCGTGCTCCGGAACTCGTGTACGCGTGTGAACCGAGCCAGTGGATGGTGCAGGTGTGCATGCAGGAGGGTGTGGTCGCGCCCGGCGCTGAGCAGAGGAATCGCCGAGGGGAGTGATCCCGCGACAGTGGCAGGGGCGAGGACACGTGGAGGCCGGTAAGGCAGGATTGTTTTGTGTGTCCAGGGGCTCCCTGTGGGGAGAGAGTGCTCTGTGTGGGGAGCGAGGAGAACGCCGATTCCTGACAGTACCCCCCTCTTCAGGAACGGCCTCAGGACGGTCCAAGAACGGTTTCTCTGGAAACTTTTTCCTGAAGGACTTAAGAAGGGCCGGGGCATGAATGTCCTTTGAAGGTACCCAGGATCTCTCTTCAGGGCCAAAGCCCTTCCACTACACCAAGAACTGGAGCTGACCCCTGGAAAGGCGAGAATCCAAAAGAGAGTGAACTTCGTATTCCTCGTTATTTTGTACAGTAATGGGATCCGGTTTACGAGTCTGATCCGGAAAGAAGTGACTGGAGATAAATGGTTTGAAGAGGGACACATGAAAGACATTGGGAATCTTCATACTGGGGGGTAGTTGGAGCCGGAATGCCACGGGATTGATTTGTTCACAAATAGGGAAGGGACCCAGGAACTTAGGTGCCAGTTTAGGAGATGGTACCTGGAGGTGGATATTCCTAGAGGATAGCCATACCAAATCCCCTGGTTTGTAACTGGGCGCCGAACGACGACGACGATCGGCCTGTAGTTTCGATCTGCGGGAGGAGTTGAGAAGGGTAGATTGAATCCTGGACCATGCGGTTTGGAGGGAAGAAATGCGTTCATCTACGGCTGGTACTCCAGAAGGAATGTTGGGGATGGGAAGACAGGGAGGGTGGAACCCATAATTTAAAAAGAAGGGCGACTCCCGGGTGGACTCGTTTTTTGCAGAATTGACAGCATACTCTGCCCAAGAGAGGAGTTGAGCCCAATCATCCTGGAAATCGGATATAAAACATCTCAGATACTTCTCCAGGGATTGATTGATTCTCTCCGTTTGTCCATTGGACTGAGGATGATAGGCGGAAGAGAAAGAAGAAGAGATGCCCAATCTCTTTGTGAAAGCTCTCCAAAATTTGGATACGAACTGAGAACCTCTGGCAGAAACAATGGACGAAGGGATCCCATGAATCCGGAAAATCTGCTCCGTAAAAATATCAGCAAGGGCGGGGGAGGTGGGTAATCCTTTAAGTGGAATGAAATGGGACATCTTCGAGAACCTGTCTACGACCACCAAGATAGTGTTCATTCCTCTGGACCTGGGCAACTCCACGATGAAGTCCATAGAAATGTGGGACCAGGGGCGGTCGGGAACTGGAAGGGGTAACAGAAAACCCTGAGGCTTTTGACGGAGAGTCTTGTTTTGAGCGCACGTGGGGCCAGAAAATCTTGAGACATCCTTGGCCACCAGAAATTCCGACGAATGAGATCAGTAGTCTTCTTAAAACCTGGATGACCTGCAGATTTAGAGGAGTGACCCCAAGACAGGACCTCTGGAACAAACTTGGATGGTACAAAGAGTTTGTTGTCAGGAACGACCAAGTCCTTGGGAATGCGTCTCTGGGAGTGCAAAATCTTGTCAAGATTCTTGAAAGAAGACGTGGCGAGAATCCTCTCTTGTGGAAGGATAGTCTCCAAAGATTCCTCTGGCCTCTCTTCAGAAGAATGTATTCGGGAGAGTGCGTCTGCCTTTACGTTCTTGGTCCCGGGGATATAGGAAAGGTGAAAATCGAATCGAGAAAAAAAAAAGAGCCCAACGAGCCTGTCGTGGACCAAGGCGTCGAGCGTTCTCTATGTAAAGAAGGTTCTTGTGGTCCGTGAGAATAGTAAACGGCTCTTTCGACCCCTCTAGCAGGTGTCTCCACTCTTGAAGAGCCATCTTCACAGTCAGAAGTTCCCTGTTACCCACGTCATAGTTCCTCTCAGCAGACGAGAATTTCTTGGAAAAATATGCACAGGGATGTAACTTATCTTGGGGCGTGGGTCTCTGGGAAAGAACGGCACCAGCGCCGCAATCAGAAGCGTCGACCTCCAGGACGAAGGGAAGTTCGATGTTGGGATGACGGAGAATAGGTGCGGATATAAAGGCTTCCTTGAGTGTCTCGAAGGCGGAGATGGCCTCGGATGACCAAGCAGAAGGATCAGCTCCTTTTTTGGTGAGCGCAGTGAGGGGTGCCACAATGGTGGAAAAACTCCGTATAAACTTACGATAGTAATTAGCGAACCTTAAAAAACGTTGTATGGCCTTGAGAGAGTTGGGTCTTGGCCATTCAGTGACTGCTTGAAGTTTACCGGAGTCCATCATAAACCCCTCATCGGAAATTATATACCCCAGGAACGCAGTAGAGGTCGTATGAAAGGTGCACTTCTTCAGTTTGGCATACAAATGGTGTTCACGGAGACGGGAAAGGACGTAGGAGGTGTGGCGTATATGGTCCTGGAGATCTTTGGAAAAAATCAGGATATCATCCAAGTATACAATAACAAAAATATTGAGTACCTTACGAAAGACGTTGTTGATGAAATCCTGGAAGACAGCGGGAGCATTACATAAGCCGAAAGGCATTACCAGATATTCGTAGTGTCCACTACGCGTGTTGAAGGCCGTCTTCCATTCATCCCCCTTCCTGATGCGCACCAGGTTATAGGCACCATGTAGATCCAACTTGGAAAAAATCTTGGCCCCCTGTAATTTATCGAACAGTTCGGTAATAAGGGGAAGGGGGTAACGATTTTTAATAGTGATGTGGTTTAAACCCCTGTAGTCGATGCAAGGCCTCAACGACCCGTCCTTTTTCTTGCCGAAGAAAAACCCAGCCCCTGCTGGGGAATTGGAGTGACGAATAAAGCCTTTCTTGAGATTCTCCTGGATATATTCATCCATAGCGTGAGATTCTGGTAACGACAAGGGGTAGGTCTTGGACTTGGGTAGGGAGTAACCTGGAACTAGATCGATTGGACAATCGTAAGTCCTGTGTGGCGGCAAGAGGTCTGACTGTACCTTATTGAAAACGTCCCGGAATTGATGGTAAACGGAAGGTAGAATAACTTCGGGAACAGAGGTATTGGACAGCAGTTGATGAGTCTCGCCTGACCTCGGCCTCCAGGAAATGGGAGCGAAGGAAGTCCAGTCAATGAGAGGATTGTTAAGCTGTAGCCAAGGAAGACCAAGGGTGATGGGTATCCCAGGAGCGTGAATGGCATCGAGAACTAAGATCTCCTTGTGCAGATGTGAGGACAGAAGCAAGGGAGCCGTCTCTAAGGAGATGTGGGCCGGGGTAAGAGGCCGTCCATCGATACCGACGAGTTCGATGGGAACCTTCTTTCTCACGAGTGGTATGCGGTTTAACCTGGCGAATTCAAAATCCACGAAGTTTCCTCCAGCTCCTGAGTCAATGAAAGCGGCGGTAGAAGTTTTGAACTTATCGCCTGAAAGGGAGACTGGAAATGTAAGTTTCTTAGGGAGTTCACCTTTAGAAAGGGGACGTGGAGACATTACACCCAGAGAGAGCCCCTCTGTACTCACTGGGTGTTCCCGTTTCCCGGACGCAGTGGACACTCCCGAACCAGATGTTCCATGGATCCGCAGTAGAAACACAATCCCCCGGCGTGGCGGAACTGCCGTATCGGTGTGCGGATGCGTTGTACCCCCAATTGCATTGGCTCTGGCAACTCCAGTGCAGGACGAAGAGGTATGGTAGCACTTGGGGAAGCAGGAGTGTTGCTGGGAGTACTGGAGAACGGAACTTGAAAGTTATGGACGCGAGTGCGCTGACGCTCTGAGCGGCGTACCTGGATACGTTGATCCACTCGGACAGCCAAATCAATGAGGACCTCCAATTGATCCGGCCTGGATTGGTGAGAGAGTTCATCCTTGATGGGATCTGCCAGGCCTTGCCAGAACACGGAGACGAGAGCCTCTTGTCCCCAGTTAGTCTCGGCTGCTAGAGTCCGGAATTCCACAGCATACTGCGTCACCATTCGCCGTCCCTGAGTGATCTGGAGGAGAGAAACAGATACCATCTCCCGACGAGCGGGAGAATCGAATACTTGTTGAAACTCGGCTTTAAATGCCGGGTAATCTTGGGTAAGGTCAGAACGTCGCTCCCAAACCGGGGAAGCCCAAGCCAGGGCGCTGCCAGTGAGGAGGTTATAAATGTAGGCTACCTTCTTGCGATCAGTATTGTAGAGATGGGGGGCCATTTCAAACTGCACCTCACACTGGTTTAGGAAACCCCTACAATCTTGCGGTTCACCTGCATAAGGCTTGGGGGGAGGAATATTTACATCTGAGCTGCTAACTGCGCTTGCGGAGTGGGGGCTTACATCTAGCGTGGTCGCGGTCGGTACCCTGTCTGAGAGTACTGCGACCTGGCGTGTAAGTGCCACAATTTGATCCGCCATGGCCTGGTTTTGCTGAAGCAGATTGGAAAGAAACTGTTGAAGTTCGGTCTGGTCTGCGTCTTGTGGGCTCGACATAATGTTACGCCGGTGCTGCCCGCAGACCAGACCCGTCCCCTGAGCTGAAGGGGGAAGTGGTAATACACGCACCCACAGCAAAGGGAGCGTTTCCGGAGTGTGGTATGAAGCGTTGCCAGGCCAGGTGTAGTAAGGTAGACAATACTTGCCGGTACCGGTTGTAGAGATAGAGTGAATGATGCCTTGCCGAAGTCAGGGAGTGGAGAGTGGAGATAGGTCGTAGTCCAAGCCGTGTTCAAGGGGTTACCAGAGTGAGCGTTGTCCAAGGAGTGCCGAGATCGAGAGCCAGAGGGGGTAGTCGTACGAGCTGCGCCAGAACCTGTGAAAACACTGAGAGAATCCAGAAGTACTTCCATACAGAGACTATGTCGAGCAAATACTGAGAGCAGAGAGGAGCTAGATAAAGCAGGAAGGTCCAATTAGGAACGGAGGCGGGACAGGAAGAGCTACAGGGAGACACTGCAGATTGGTGCAGGCATAACAGGCCAGGTGAGTCTTGTTAGTAACCTGAGTATGCCGTGCAGTGTGCGGGGGCGGAGCCTGAGGTCCGGGGGACGGGAATAAGAGTGTGCAGACTGAGCGTGCTCCGTAACTCGTGTACGCGTGTGAACCCAGCCAGTGGATGGAGCAGGTGTGCGTGCAGGAGGGCGTGGGCGCGCCCGGCGTTGAGCAGAGGAATCGCCGAGGGGAGTGATCCCGCGACGGTGGCAGGGGCGAGGAGACGTGGAGGCCGGTAAGGCAGGATTGTTTTGTGTGTCCAGGGGCTCCCTGCGGGGAGGGAGTGCTCTGTGTGGGGAGCGAGGAGAACGCCAATTCCTGACAAGTCCTTTGTACTGCCCTTGGGATGAATAGTTCTTTTGAAAGCTCAATTATATGCCGGGAGAGCGGCGAAGGCCTCTGCAAGGTCTCTTACCTTGGCTCAGACAGCTTCTGGTGATGCGTCGCCATGGCAACTCGGCGGCAAATGACGCCGCAGGGTTGCATGATGCCACGTTGCTATGGCAACGTGACATCACATGCCATTGTGACATCACAACACCGGAGCCAAGGTAAGAATGGGGGTGGGAGAAGGGGGGGAGATCTGTCAGGGGGCCACAGGGGAGAAAGATTGCGCACCCCTGTCTTAAGGTAACAAAACCTGCACCACTGTACAGCCGGTGCTTAAATCTCATGTTTTTCTGCATCCTTAGCCTGGCAGCTGCGACGGTTTTCCTGTAAAACTAGCATATCTCGCAGGCGTTAGCAGTTACATTTTTAACCAGTCTTTACATTAAGGATGGGCCGGTGGGACCTCTGCAGGATTCTCGCCTCCTCTTATACCCCCTAAAGCCCAGTCATTTTTCATACCTGGCTATGGTGGTGAGACCATGCTGCTGAGACCACCGGGGCTCAGGCCTCCCTTGATGTCCCCGAGGCTCGGTCTCGCTCAATGCCAGCCTGTAACCCGGCCTCGCAGTAATCGCCATGCTGGGGGCCTCGCCTCGTTCTTTCTCTGCTTCTCAAACTGGCAAAGTGGTTAGTGGACTTGCAATGTATTTCCATGGCTATTATTTTCCACCAAAAGTCAATGCCAACAGCATCACCACATTACAACAGCCACCATTGGTGTGATCCATTCCTGAAACAGCTTCTAGCCAAGGTCCCAAGATGCCTCCACTTCCCTTGGCAAGCCTATTACTGAGTGGGATCTCAAAGTGCAGCCACCCAACATACATATAGTCCCAACAGCCCTGGTTTGATCCTACACCACTGCTTAATGCATACGTGAGCCATCGGGCCATATTTACCACGCAGTGTTGCCTCACAAGACACTTTATAGCCCCATTCAGATAAATGAGCTGTAAAGGTACATTTACTAAGCATCGCCAGAAAGGGTTGTATGGTGTAGAACAGCTCAGTAAATATTGGCCCATATTCTCAAGTGTCTCTTTCAGTCCATGCCACCTGTAACAGATATGTTCTTTCCTACTTGACAACTAAATCTCTTATACAGGATTTTGGAAAGGAAATACTCTGCAGCATACCTGCTGCTACAAGTACTATTTTGAAATTGTGCACTTATAAGTACTGGCTTCTGTATTGTTGATGGATCTGATCGACATTTATGTCCCATCATTATGGGTTACGTACGCCTATGCTGCTTGTCAATACATAGCAGGTAGGCATAAAACAGTCTGCAGTCGGTATTAACCCTTGGAGGGCAACGTCATATGAAGTGACAGTTCGAGGACCTCCTTTTCAATTCCTGGCAGATCACAATCATTCATTGCACTAGTGATCACGCGACGTGGGAGAGGGAAGCTCCGCGGGATGGCGTGCTGCACAACTTCCTGGCAGATCGCAATTATTCATTGCACTAGTGATCACGCGACGTGGGAGAGGGAAGCTCCGCGGGACAGCATGCCGCACTACTTCCTGGCAGATCACAATCATTCATTGCACTATTGATCACGCGACGCAGGACGCAAAGTTTTATTAAGCAAAAAAAAAAAAGTGTAAATGCATTAAAGGGTGCAGATGAAATATAAGAAGGAAAGATTTGCCGATTAATATCAGAATGGTTCAAGTTTTGAAGCTGCAGAGATAGACACCCAGAAGATGGTTCTTCTTCATTGAACGTAGTAATAGTGAATGCATGTGATATAGGCACCTACAGTGAAATGAAGAAAAAGGGAAAAGTCGCGCCAGCCATTAAGGGGCCTATGCTATAAGCGTTCATAAAATAAATCGCCGGGCCGTTTAGTTCGCCTGTTTTTTGAGCGTTGCTATCACGATATCAGAAAGCCTCGATTACCTGTGATAGCAAAATTCCCAAAACGGGCGAGTAGCCGGCGGTGTGATGATCGCCTCTCTGAAAAGGGCTTACCCGGCAATTTCTTTCAGCTGCAGAGAGAGCTGCACCGAGAGAGAGCCGCTTCTCCCTGCACCAGCGATCACATTTTTTTAATATAAAATGTAATAGTGTAGATGGGGGTCTCCGGAGCAGAACGCGCTGATTTCAGGTCCGGGGACCCCCTACTTCCTGAGATAGAGGCCCCGTTATGGGGTGCCGGTATCTCCTATGCATTTTATTCCCACGGTCACGGGACATTTAAATGTTATATTAAAACAGCTGCTACCACAATAAACATTAAAATCACAACAACACTAATACTCACCTCCTCCAGCCCCAAATGATTGATACCAGAGGCTGCAGGTGTGTGGGAGTCCCCAGGTGGTCCCTGCGGGTGTCTGGGGGTCCTGATGTGGTTCCCGCGGGTGTCTGGGGGCCCTCGGGTAGTATCTGCGGGTGTCTGGGAGCCCTTGGGTCGTCCCCGTGGGTCCCCACAGGACTGCGGTACCAATCCTGTGGCAAAAACAAAATGTGCAATACATTGAAATAAATACACCCCTTCCCCCCCCCCCCCAACACATACAGTACAGTAATGGGCAAAATAACTATTATCCAGATATGACTAATAGCTCATTTGCCCATTATAAAATAAAACATTAGCCGGCGATCTGTTTTTGACGGCTGAAAAATTGTCGAGGCTTACAGAATCGCAGTAGGCATTCTGGACAATAAGTGCTCGATAAGTGGCTTTTGAACCCTTCTAGCATAAGCCCCTAACTATCTAATGTGAGTGAAATATGGTGATTCTATGATAGAAATGATACAACATAAAAAAGAACTGTGTCATATAACACTGTTGTGCAGTGAAAGTGTGAATTATTGGATGTTATTACAGTCCCGGAATATATGGATGTAAATCTGCACATTGTCCCGTATAAAGTCAGTATTGGAGATGATACTTGTCCAGCTGCCGGAGTCCATAGAGAGAGCTCCTCGTCCCTCCAAAAAATCGAAACTAGAAGTAGAAGATCTCCTCTGCTGCGTAGACTCAGCAAACAGGCACAATATGCAATGGGAGATAAGAAAAAACAGCAGTGTGTTACTGAGCAAAAATATCGATTGTGTCCGATTACTTTCAAAGAAGGACACTTACATTCGTATCTTCTGTGTATGGGCTTATTTCAAACAAAAGTCCAGGAAATTGAGATATACTCCTGTAACCCATGTCCCCCCCCCCCCCCCCCCCCCGGTCGCAGATCGGACCCCTAGGGTGTTGTGAGGGCTGGCTACATGCATGTAGGTGGTGCATACATGTGAGGAACAGGAGGGCCTGAGTTTCCCGCGTTGGTATTGGGGATAACAGGGACAGGCTTCTGGGGTATATGCCTCCATCTTCTTAGCAGTCTTGATGCAACGCCTCCATCTCTGGCGAGCCTTAATGAATAAGGTGAAACCCTCCCAGAGAAGCTGTGGTCCCAGGGCGAGAGATTTCAATCTCACACAGTCTTTGTATAAAATCAGTACTGGTCTTTATTGTCCAACAGCAGATCAGTAGCACACAGCAACAGCACACAGCAATAGGGTACAGGCTTTTCTCCTCCTTCTCCTTCCCTCCAGAAGCACACCTTCAGGACGGGCTGTCTGGAGCTCCAATACTCCACACCTTCCACCCCAAGGTATAGGCCCTCAGGGTGAGGCTAACTCTCCCCTCACCCTCTGCAGGGTGAGGGGCATTGGTCCACTGCACTATTGTGCTATCAGCTCTATTCAAGGTGACTGAGTCTCGCCTCTCCTCTCCAGCACTGACTAACTTCTCTCTAGCTCTCTCTGCTCCCAGGACAGAACTACTTGTCCCCTACAGGAACAGGCTATACTAAGTTTTGTCAGCCCCACCCCTCATGATGTCAGCAGGCCCTCCCCTGTGTCTCATGCTTGCACACAGAGTCAGGGGCCTGCCTCCATCAATCAAGGCAGGGCTTGAAGCTGGGGGAAAACCCATGATAACTACTGGCGGCCTGCCCTTAACAGGACTTACACCAGTAGGAGAAAGATATATAGTCCCCATTTCTTACCGGGGCTACACTCCTATTAATCCCAGGGCAGTAGCTAGACTCCAATCCTAATGGAAAATAGAAGAAAAAGGTGCCGTGGCATAATATCGTTTTTATTAAAACAAACTGGTATAAAAAAAATAGGTACTTTCACAAACGCCTCTTTTCAATGCGCATTTCGAATACAAAGCTATCCAGCATAAAGGTGATCTCAGTCTCCCCTCCATTCAAGCAAACGGACTACAGGGCCTCTTTCGGCACCGGGAAGTGTCTTATGGCATAGCACCACTTACTAAATATGGGCCTTCGTGCATTATGTAAAAAGAGTTACAAAAAATTGGACTGAGTCCTTGAAAAGACGAGCAGTCTGTAAACAGTACCAGCATTTAAACAATTAATATTAAATACAATTATAGAAGAAGAATTTTTCCAAAACGTTCAGAATTTGTGTCATTTTGACTCTGTGTCAATGTATCAATCAAAGTGCATTGTACCAATGTATCCCCATTGGCACCAGTGAGCATGTTGAGGAGTTGTTATAGGAGGTGTTACGAGTGAGTCAGCAGTGCACAATATTGTAATAGGATGTATCTACATTTACCCAGCAACCGTGCCAGGGTTCCTCTCTGTGTCAGATAAATCCACCAAGTTTAGGTGGCGTTAACCTCTGCTCCTAAGATCTGCGCTAAACATATCAAACCAGATGAACAAACCTCATGCATTACTGTAGTCACATGGCCAAATCGATGCAAGATAAGGAAATGTATGCTCATCATTATGGAGTAATGGCACCGTTTTAATTCATATCACTCTGTGTTATTACACAGTGTCGATTTACACATACAAGGTTACACATTATTATATATGAATATGTATCTTGGTCACAGTGATAATTGGTGTTACATAATTCTGCCTGAGATAAAACTCTGAATGTGTGTATAAATAATTTCAAGACTAGTCTTTAAAGCAATATGCTCTAATAGTGCGTCTCAGATCAGATGTATTGTAAGGAACCTCGACCCTCTCTAATAGTGCGTCTGAGATCAGATGCATTGTAAGGAACCCCAACCCTCTCTTATAGCGCGTCTGAGATCAGATGCATTGTAAGGAACCCCAACCCTCTCTAATAGCGCGTCTGAGATCAGATGCAATGTATGGGACCCCAACCCTCTCTAATAGTGTTTCCAAGATCAGATGAATTGTAAGGAACCCCAACCCTCTCTAATAGCGCGTCTGAGATCAGATGCATTGTAAGGAACCCCAACCCTCTCTAATAGCGCATCTGAGATCAGATGTAGTGTAAGGAACCCCAACCCTCTCTAATAGCACGTCTGAGATCAGATGCATTGTAAGGAACCCCAACCCTCTCTAATAGCGCATCTGAGATCAGATGCAGTGTAAGAAACCCCAACCCACTCTAATAGCGCGTCTGAGATCAGATGCATTGTAAGGAACCCCAACCCTCTCTAATAGCATGCCCAAGATCAGATGCAATGTATGGGACCCCAACCCTCTCTAATGGTGTTTCCAAGATCAGATGAATTGTAAATTCTTCTGTATTTGTTCAAATAAAATTACCTGAAAATTGCGGGGAATCCTTTAGGGATGCCCGGGGAAACCAAGGGTTCCTAGGAACACTGGTTGAAAAACACTGCTTTATTGGTTTGACTGCGGCTAGATATGCGATCAGGCAATTTTCAGTGTCTGATTAAACCCAGTGGGATGCATTGCAGAATGTAAATGAACACAATTATGACCTCAGATGCCACTCCTTTGCCCCTAATAAGTACCTGTGAATAAAACCCGAGCATCAGGTCTGGAGGTTAAATGGCCGCAGCTTTTATTAAATGTCAATACCAGAAACGGTAAACCGTAAAATGTCAACCCTGCCAGAGTGCTCCCCCAACGATAAGGCCAATGATGCTCAGCCATGGCCCGGACATCCCCCAACCCAAGAACCGCACTGCCCCGGCCTCTCTGACTCATCATCGGCAGCAAGAATGAGCGCCAGGTACCCAAAGCACAATGAGCTCTGCCCAATCGCCAATAAATGGCACAACCACGAGCCACGTTTGGCAAGGTTACCCAGCACTTTCCTCCCAAACAGCCACCGTGACAGTGGCAACAAACTGTGCCAGCCTACGCCACACAATCTGAAAACTTTCAACCTTGATATCTTTCCTTTTTTAGCATTATTCATCTTCTTTCGCATTTCTCTACTTTATTTTTATAAGCCCGAGCATAAAATCAAACAACATTCTCACAAAGGGGAAGAGTGGGCAAGGATCTCTGCAGTGCAGGGTGCAGAATGACTAACAATCCCCTTATAACACCTTCCCTTGCAAACCACCTCCCCCCCCCTCCCCCAGGGCGCGTCACCAACCCAATGAGCCTAAAGGTAGGAGACTTCACAAAGGGGCAACGGGGGAGAGATTAGCCCTTGTGGTCATGCCACACCTACGCTTAGGGCTGAGGGCTACTTTTTACTGATAAATCCCTGTTTTAGTGCTATTGCAATTACCACCGCCGCTGTATTTGTGGAAGGAATCTGCCCTGGGGTATTTAGGAACTGCATTTTCTGGGGATCCTTGCGATGCCTGTGTCATAACTGAATCCGCAAGAACAAAGCTCCTTTAAAATGACTCACCAGGAGTGTGCACTGTAATTAAAAGCTAAAGGGAAATTTGCAGGAATGAATTAATGTGGAAATGGCGCGGTTGCTAAACATTTTCTCATTGCGGGTTCAGTACATGCACAGCAACAGGGGGTGGCTGTATCGTCTTCCAAATGACATCACAGCCTGATTCTGTAACAATCTGAGATTGCACCTGGGGTAATTAGCGTTACATTTCCATAAGGGTGTGGTAGGTGAGACACATAACAGAGCATCCACTGTACAGGTACACTGTGTACATTAGTGTCTGGAGCATATGAAGTTGCCCAGTGCCTGTTTTGTAAGCAGTCTATTCTTAATTTAAATCCCACTCTCACTTTTGCAGTGCTATAAACTGCCAGACTTGAGACAGCCTAGCCATCGAAATAAAATACCTTTGGCGCAAATGGATAGCACCAATAAAGTGTCAATGAAGATGACTTGTACCAAAATGTTTGCAAAAACACAACAAACTTGGTAAAGGAATTGGTAAAACTTATCAAGAAGGGATCCGCTGTTTCTTCATGAAGGTGCTCCAGAAGACACTCGAACTGAGCATCAGGGATATTTAAAGGATAGAGGGGGAGAGAACAGAGCATAATCAAGTTGTAATAAAAGTCGAAAATGTAAAACATATGCACATCGCACTTACATTTAAGCAGCATTAAGAGCGCCTTTAGAGTTCGACTGACTCAGTCTTTGGGTGATACGAGATGTTGAGAAAGCCTAGGTAGCCCCACTGACACTCAATTGGTTAATCTTAAATATTAACTATTCTTAACTATTTAAATGTTATTTTATGTGTTTGTATATGTGTGTATATATATATATATACTTTACATAAAATGTGTGCGGTGGGTTTTTTTTCTTCCATTGAACGGTTATTATATGTTATGTTTATGTTGGTCACCTTTGGTCACCTTTGGCTAGTAAGGCTATTTGGTCAGCACTGTAGAAGGGGGGGTTAGGTTTTTTGGGAGGGGGGGTAGGTGCCCCCGGGGAGGGAGGTTAAGCCGCCTGTGGGATTAAGGGGCTAGTAAACCCCTTGTATCATGACATACAATGCATAGTAGGGTAGTTAGGGTATTTATTTTACTCTTGAGGAAGTACGTATTACGTAACGCGTTGAGGTCACGAGGGTCTGCTGCGTGAGCATCCACAGGCTGGAGAGGTGTATCGGTTGGAGAGAGGAGGACGCGATCAACGGAGCATCATGGGTTCGGACCCGGTTTTCATCTAACCTGCCTGAGCTCACCTCCGGATCCCCCGGTCTCACCTCCGGATCCCCCGGTCTCACCTCCGGATCTCCCGGTCTCACCTCCGGATCCCCCGGTCTCAACTGCGGATCTCCCGGTCTCACCTCCGGATCTCCCGGTCTCACCTCCGGATCTCCCGGTCTCACCTCCGGATCCCCCGGTCTCACCTCCGGATCCCCCGGTCTCACCTGCGGATCTCCCGGTCTCACCTGCGGATCTCCCGGTCTCACCTCCGGATCTCCCGGTCTCACCTCCGGATCTCCCGGCCTCACCTCCGGATCCCCCGGTCTCACCTCCGGATCTCCCGGTCTCACCTGCGGATCCCCCGGTCTCACCTCTGGATCCCCCGGTCTCACCTGCGGAGCTCCCGGTCTCACCTGCGGATCTCCCGGTCTCACCTCCGGATCCCCCGGTCTCACCTCCGGATCCCCCGGTCTCACCTCCGGATCTCCCGGTCTCACCTGCGGATCTCCCGGTCTCACCTGCGGATCTCCCGGTCTCACCTGCGGATCTCCCGGTCTCACCTGCGGATCTCCCGGTCTCACCTGCGGATCTCCCGGTCTCACCTGTGGATCTCCCGGTCTCATCTGCGGATCTCCCGGTCTCACCTCCGGATCTCCCGGTCTCACCTCCGTACGCCTTAGGCTAAAGCCCCACTGCCTCAGACCACGCGCCCGCACTGCAGACAGGCGGCGCGTGGAGAGGCACTTGACCGCTATCTGCGGTCTGTAGGGAGCGGGAGCGGGGGGCGTGGCCAAAACGGGTCGGGTGGGTGCGGCAATGATGTCGGGGGGCGGGGCCATCACATTGTGTGTCAGGGGGTTCCCTCCCCCGCCTCCCCGCTCCCTGAAGCCTCCTCTCCTCCATTGCCAGGGGTTCCCTCCCTGGCCTCCCCCCCCCTGTGCATCTGCAGACACAGACTAATGAGAGAGTCTGTGGGAGGGAGCAGGGGGGCTCCCTTGGTGCTGCAGCTGCTTCCCCCCCCCCTCTCCTCCCTGCTCCCCGAAGCCTCTCGAAGCCCTCCCGAAGCCTCCCCTCCTCCTCTCCTCATTGGCTCACAGCCACACCACGTGACGCGTCGCCGCTTGGGATTACAATTCTCTTGCATCCCCTGCCGGCTGACGTGTCACAGCGTGTAGTGAGCCGTGCAGGGAGGAGGGACTGGGACCGGCTCGGGAGGATTCCAGGAGATGGTAAGTAGCGCGCGCCGCCAGACGCAGCAGGACCAAAGCCTTAGCTAGTTTGTAAGTCATTTATTTTATTTACTGTTACTGTTATTGTTGTAGTCCCCCCAGTGGGACTTTTTATCTATATAAATGTATATACCCTATACTCAGTGGGCTCTCTCCGCTTTTTCTTTTTGTGTATTCATTTGAACCCCTTGGCTACCTTAGTGACCATTAAGGCATGCATAATGTATGCCCTCATGGCTATTACTGCGGATAATTTTTTCATTGGGAAGGCAGGTGCCAGGTATATATTACATTGCAATATACACCTGATATCT
The DNA here is from genome assembly GCF_040206685.1 of Ascaphus truei. Taxonomy (NCBI): domain Eukaryota; kingdom Metazoa; phylum Chordata; class Amphibia; order Anura; family Ascaphidae; genus Ascaphus; species Ascaphus truei. The sequence goes on along the minus strand of NC_134491.1, from coordinate 17,846,457 downwards.
TCCTTAGTATATGGCTAACGCGAGCCAGCGTTACTGGCAGCTAGCGCCACGGTGTCTTATCCTGACATTAGCTGGCTTACACCGCGTCAGCCATATGCAAATGAGCGGCCCAATGGAGGTTCTTCTTGCATATATTGCATTCTGTGCATCTCTGTTAATGTCAGGGAAGTTCATGTCCGTTAACGTTTTAGGTAACGTCCTCTTAGTTGATTTAACGGGGCTCTGTGGATCTACCCCATAGAATGAAAGCAAAATAAGCGTATCCCAAATCAGACCCAGCGGATTTCTTTAACAAGTAAAGAAGATTATAAAATACTGTATCGTGCACAAAGATGCAGAATGTGATACATCCCATTATAATGTGTGTCATATAACGCCTCTTCTTCCCAAATCCTAATCGGACGCTCACAGAACAAAAACTGGAACAAAGTATGATATATTGGCGCAATTTGAAAATGCCTCAGTTTGCATAAATATTTCTCCAAAATTGCTTTTATGCACGAAGGTTTAATGCTAAAGACTTCTTCATTCACTGAACCACGGTCAAAGTGTAGTGCATCCATACCCAGATTAATGCTGTGGCTGCATTGAGTTACAAATGTAATTGCTGTAACCCCGTTTAGTATACATAGGCTGTGATATAGGTCAATGGATTAGCAAGCGGGTTCCTTAGAAGTGTAAAACTGTGGACAGAGTAGTCGGTGGGAGTTATTCATGAGTTCATTAATAGTACCCCAATCACCAGCATCACCGTTTAGTGAATAATCCCCAATGTGCCTTAGCAAGTAGGGGTACTGTACTTTGTCTGATTTCAGGAAATTCTAAACCTAATTTAAAAAATTGGCCAAAGCTCTTTGGAACTCGCTTTAAAAGAGTTTAAACAATATTTATACTGAAAGGAGAAGAGATTTGTTAAAATAAATACAATTTTCTTGAAGAAAGTAAAACTGTAAATTTGTGAATTAAAAATGTTCACATCAAAATGAAAAGGTAGTTTTCTATACACCCTAGTACCAACGCATTTGGTCTCGGGTACAAAGTCCAATGGCAGTGATTTGTAAGGAGTTACATGTGGGTGATTGACACCGTTTTCCAAAATTGAGATAACTAGAAGTATTTTTTACATTGTCTATAAAAGTTAGTTGCTTTAAGTCCAAACCTCACAGGTCTCTTCTTCAGGTTTACTCTGTGTAGTCAGACACTACCCATGAAACGTATTTGTGCCATAACCACTAGCTCCATGTGGTCTTACATAGGTAGGGCTGCACCTTTAAAAGGGACACAGAGATCCTTCCTGACTTCTGAGAACAGGAGACAGAGGTAACATCATGCGGAGGAAGGAGGAAATGCCGGACCATGCCAACATGCTAACGCAAACATGTTCCTCTATCATTTCTTGCATTGACATGCTTTGTGTGCTGGCTCATGAGTTCTGAATGGGCATAAGTGCCACCTGGCCACCTGCCACCCTGTACAATGCCAGCGTGCCACAGCATGCCCTCGTGATCTACCACATCACAATGCCAATGGGTCATACACTGGCACCTGGCTGATGACCAGGACACAAAGACCAGACACTGCATTGAGGCGGACATTAGTGCGTGTGACACAGTCGTGTGGCCTACAGTAAGTACATTGATGAGGCAGCAGAATCTCCCACCCCTAATGTGACCCTGTTAAAATCCCTGTTGCTATTCAACGCTTATGAGAAAACGAACGGCTTATCAGCTGGTACAGTCTGATCACGTAGCTCTTGTGCCCAAGGGGAAGGTATGTAGGCCCATGTTTACCAAACAGTGTTAAGCCATGACACCTTAAAGGTCATTGACTTGTCTTCCAGTGCCACCAGCTATCTGGCAGAAGACTGCTTAGTAAATATGGTTTATTATGCTTACAAGGTGCAGGAACTAATTACCGTTATATATTGAATCACTTAGTTCCAGGCGAACGGCACTTTAATTTTTTTTTTTTTAAATCAGATAGGTCTAATTTTTTTAAAATTGAGTTTTCTTTTAAACGTTTGCTTAACACTCGCAAAGCGCAGAAGCCGGCCTGATCGAGGCGAAAGAGGACCTCCTCACTAACGTTTCTGGCACCCGCGAACGCAACAGCAGTGAAGACGAAGTGCCGCAGGTCCGACCCCCAGCACGGTAGAGCGTAAAGATGTAATTTACTTTCTCTCTGTTTTTAGGTTCAAACCCATTAATTTAATTGGTCTTCCAACTAGGAGAGTGGTGGTGCTTAAATCTGATTAGTACTGTATATTGGGATATATACAGCCATGTAAAAAAGAAAGTACACCCTCTTTGAATTCTATGGTTTTACATATCAAGACATAATAACAATCATCTGTTCCTTAGCAGGTCTAAAAATTCGGTAAATACAACCTCAGATGAACAACAACACATGACATATTACACCGTGTCATGATTTATTTAACAAAAATAAAACAAAATTTAGAAGCTGTGTGTGAAAAAAAAGTACACCCTTACTGCTTCCATAGGAAGTAAGATGCTAAGTTATTTATTTATTTATAAAATATTTTACCAGGAAGTAATACATTGAGAGTTACCTCTCGTTTTCACGTATGTCCTGGGCACAGAGTTAAGCCAAATAATACATGGTTACAAATACAGTTACATAAATGAACAGGGTATACATTATATACAAGACATTGCATGCACAGTTAAAGAAAATATATATTATGGGCGTATGAAACAGTTACAGACCAGATTAAAATGTGAGACAGCCTTAGATTTGAAAGAACTTAAACTGGTGGTGGATGTGAGGGTCTCTGGTAGGTTGTTCCAGTTTTGGGGTGCACGGTAAGAGAAGGAGGAACGGCCGGATACTTTGTTGAGCCTTGGGACCATGAACAGTCTTTTGGAGTATGATCTCAGATGATAGGTGCTGCATGTGGTAGGGGTGAGGAGCTTGTTCAGATAGACGGGTAGCTTCCCCATAAAGAATGGAAAGGTGAACTTTGCGCATAGACTCGCGTGATGACCAATCTAGTTCTTTTGAGCATTTCGCAGTGATGTGTGTTGTAGTTGCATTGGAGAACCAAACGACAAATTGAATTGTAGAGGGTGTCAAGTTTGCTAATGTGGGTTTGAGGTGCCGAGCCATATACTATGTCTCCATAGTTAATAATTGGCATTAGCATCTGCTGTGCGATACGCTTTATGACCAGGAGACGTAGGGAGGATTTGTTCCTGTAAAGTACCCCTAGTTTGGCATAGGTCTTGGTTGTCAGGGTATCAATTTGCATCCCGAATGTTAAGTGGGAGTCAAACCATATGCTCAGGTATTTAAAACTAGTAACAGGAGTTAGGGTGGTGTTAGCGTGGGTTCTGATCTTGAGCTCAGTCACTGGAAGCTTTAAAAATTTAGTCTTGGTCCCAAATACCATTGTTACAGTCTTGTCAGTGTTTAAAAACAGTTTGTTGTGGGAAATCCAGCCAGAGAGGCTATGGCTGTGTGCATATAGGATTGTGTCATCTGCATACATGTGTATTGAGGCTTCCTTACAAGCTGTGGGAAGATCATTGTGAACACTGAGAAGAGTAGGGGCCCCAGAACAGAGCCTTGCGGGACGCCACAGATGATATCCAGGGGGTTGGAGTTAGAGCCTGAGATGGACACATGTTGGGATCTACCTGATAGGTAGGACTGAAACCAGTTTAAAGCATGCTTACCTATTCCAGAGCTCTGGAGTTTATTAAGCAGGATAGCATGATCAACTGTATCAAAAGCCTTTGCAAAATCTAGGAATACTGCACCAGCGAGTTGTCCCCGTTCCATTCCACAATGGATTTCATTGCAAGCTTTAAGCAGGGTAGTTACGGTGGAGTGTTTGGGGCGAAAGTCAGATTGGAATTGGCTAGGGAATTTTGTCTTGGTATAGTAATCGCTTAATTGGGAGTGGACACATTTTTCCATGACTTTGGATAGTATTGGGAGAAGTGAGATTGGCCTGTAGTTTGAGACAGTGTTCCTGCCCCCACTTTTGAAGATTGGGACAACTCTGGCAGTTTTCCAGGTCCTAGGGATATGGCCTGCAGACAGGATAGAGTTGACTATGGAAGCAATTGGTTTGGCAATGGCTGGGGCACCAAGTCGTAGGAACTTAGATTGTAGTAAGTCAGGTCCGCATTGGCTGCTTAGTTTTAATTTGAGGAGCGCTTGTGTAATCTCCTCTTCGGATACTGGGCCAAATTGAAAGTTGTGAGCAGTGTTGGGAGGGGGTGGGGCTATATGGGTACTCCCAGGATGAGATTCAGGTTTGTGGTTTGGGCTGCGTTTCGCTAATAAGTTAGTGGCAAACCCCACAAAGTAATCATTGAATGCATTTGCAATGTCAGTGGGGTTTGTCAGAGTAATATCCCCCTTAGTGATATTACTTGGCTGTTGATGGTTAGAAGGCTGGAATATATTGTTGATAACCTTCCAGAAGTTAGCTGGGTCTTCGTTTGTATCCTGTATTGCTGAATGAATTGCTAGCCTGGATCCTGGCTACTTCATGGTCCCCATCCCAAGTAAGTGTAAATATTCCGTTTGTTATCTGTCCAACATTGTGTGTCCACCTTATTTGAAGGAATAAAATCTCTTTATCATATCACAGTCGTATTCAATTCAACCCAGTAATTTGGTGTATATTATAACCCTGTAAGCTATCGTGACAGGCTTATAATAAACTGGAATAAACAGGTGCTGCTAATCAAATGCCCTTGATTAATTGATCATCAGCAAGTGTGACCACCTCTATAAAAGCAGAAGTTTTAGAAGTTTTCTGGTCTGGAGCATTCAGGTGAGTGTTAACACAATGCCAAGGAGGAAAGACAACAGCAATGATCTTAAAGAACCAAATGTTGCTGCCCATCAATCTGGGAAGGGTTATAAGGCCTTTTCCAAACAATTTAAAGTCCATCATTCTACAGTGAGAAAGATTATTCAAAAGTGGAAAACATTCAAGACAGTTGCCAATCTTCCCAGGAGTGGACATCCCAGCAAATTCACCCCAAAGTCAGACCGTGCAATGCTCAGAGAAATTGCAAAAAACCCAAGAGTTACATCTCAGACTCTACAGGCCTCAGTTAACATGTTAAATGTTAAAGTTCATGACAGTACAATTAGAAAAAGACTGAACAAGTATGGTGTGTTTGGAAGGGTTGCCAGGAGAAAGCCTCTTCTCTCTAAAAAGAACATGGCAGCACGGCTTAGGTTTGCAAAGGTGCATCTGAACAAACCACAAGACTTCTGGAACAATGTCCTTTGTACAGGCGAGACCAAAGTGGAGATGTTTGGCCATAATGCACAGCGCCACGTTTGGCAAAAACCAAATACAGCATATCTGCACAAACACCTCATACCAACTGTCAAGCACGGTGGTGGAGGGGTGATGATTTGGGCTTGTTTTTGGAGCCACAGGACATGGGAACTTTGCAGTCATTTAGTCGACCATGAACTCCTCTGTATACCAAAGTATTCTAGAGTCAAATGTGAGGCCTTCTGTCCGACAGATAAAGCTTGGCCGAAATTGAGTTGTGCAACAGGACACTTGTCCCAAGCACACCAGCAAATCTACACCAGAATGGCTGAAAAAGAAAAGAATCAAGGTGTTGCAATGGCCCAGTCAAAGTCCAGACCTCTACCCGATTGAAATGCTGTGGCTGGACCTTAAGAGAGCTGCGCATAAACAAATACCCGCAAACCTCAATGAACTGAAGCAACGTTGTAAAGAAGAGTGGGCCAAAATTTCTCCACAGCGATGTGAGAGACTGATAAAGTCAAACAGAAAACGATTACTTCAAGTTATTGCTGCTAAAGGTGGTTCTACAAGCTATTGAATGTACTTAGTTTTTCATACATGGCTTCTCCATTTTGGCTTTATTTTTGTTAAATAAATCATGACACGGTGTAATATGTCATGTGTTGTTCATCTGAGGCTGTATTTACCTAATTTTAAGACCTGCTAAGGAACAGATGATTGTTATTATGTCCTGATATGTAAAACCATAGAATTCAAAGGAGGGTGTACTTTCTTTTTCACACAACTGTGTGTGTGTGTGTGTGTGTATAAATACACAGACAGACACACACACACACACACACATATGTACATGCATATATACATACACACACTCATCATACAGTACACATTGCCTTTTCATTTCAAACTTATCTGGAGCCCTGGCAGCCTAAAGCATAATCTCGCGCACACAAGATAAGTGTGATGCAATATCCGGGCTGGGAATTCAAACAAAATATATGAACGCCCATAAAACAAATATTTTGTAATAGCAAAAGAAAAAGACTCTAATAAGCAGCAGGTATACACTACAAGGAACACAAGCTCTGCACTATTAGAACAATAATACTGATCTACATCTAGACAGAGGGAATGGTTTGAATATGTCACTGAGGAGGGGTAACTGCAGTGCATTGGTTTCTGTTCTGTAATGGAACAAAAGAAGGGATATGTAACGCGTTCTCGCCCTACATCCATCATATTGCTGTGGCATGCAAAGATGCAGTTTTATGCCACGTACTCTGGGGCAAAACAAAAACAACAAAAAAAGCAACATAATTATGGTTGGAATAAGTAAAACAATCCAGATTTGTTTTATATATCTGTAGGGCACATCTGCTGAAAGTTTCCTATACATATCTTAAAGCTGCAGTTCAAGGTGTCGTTTAAAAATAAAAAATAAAAATTTTCATTCAATATGTGCATCAATACAATATACACACTAATAACTGATTAGCTAAATTGCTGATCGATCCATTCTTCTGTAATCGATCTCTGAAATTCGACTCGGGGTTCACTAAATGTATTCTGGGTCCTCTCCTGCTGCACTGACAGCCAAAGTTCTGTGAGGAAGATCATGTGACCAGGCAGGCACTAGATTCAATTGTTTCACTGCTAGAGAGGGCAGGTCTCAAAAAGGTGGTGAGGTTTCAAAAGGGGAAGGGGATGTGACTCTGTAAATGGTTGCTATGGGAACAAAAATGGCTGTTACATTAGAATACATTAAAAATATCTTTAAAATTGTTTATTTTTTTAAATGATACAAGTATTTTCTCATAGTACAGAACTGATTTATTTAAAAAAAAAAAAAAAACACATGTAGGATATTGCTTGAACTGCAGCTTTAATGCCAGAATAGGATTTGAACTCACGCTAAAGACATTACTAATGCACAAGGAAGTTTACACAAGATTTCCCCCATGCAATAAAGATTAATACATTAAAGGTGCAGTCCCACCGGTGCCAAATTGAACCAACGGCAGTCCTATAACTGTTAAATGTGGGTGTTTGACACCTTGTTTTTTTATTTTTACAAAATTCAGATGAACTATATGTATTTTAAATTGTTTTTAAAAGTTATTTTTAAATATGTGGAGCGGATACGTAAGAGAACTTACATTTTCTCACGCTGCTCCCTTTTGTGTTATATCATAACGTGTTGAATAGGAGTTTGCGCAAGAACAGCCCCTGGTTATTGGCCCTTTAACGTGGTCAGGTTGGGCTAGAGCAGGGGTGGCCAACTATCTAGTTCTCAAGGGCCACCAACAGGTCAGGGTTTCAGCATATCCCTGCTTCAGCACAGTCTTCGGCTGAGCCACTGATTGAGCCAACTGTGCTGAAGCAGGGGTATCCTGAAACCCTGACCTGTTGGTGGCCCTTGAGGACCGGAGTTGGCCACTCCTGGGTTCGAGGTAAAGTGAGCACGTCATTTACATGTGCCCCCCCCCCCTATTCAAAGCCTTCGATGAAAAGAAAAGACTTAATTTAAGAAACAAAAACTGACACATATTTGCTGCAAATCTGCTTACTTCTTTTTTTAACGGAAAACAAATACATAGTATCTTGTTTCTCAAAATGTTGTTTTTAAAGGCTTGTTTGGTTCTAAAAGTAAATGTCGCCCCTATTCATTTTGCTGGGATGCAGTTTTCCATTGCTATGGAAGATTTAAAGCAGCAGCCCAAGCTGCCATTTATTTTATTTCATTTATTTTTTCCCTTTAATATGTGCAACAATACAATCCACACAATGATAACTAAATAGCTCCGTGGCCGATTGATCCATTCTTCTGTGATCGATTCGGCTAGGGGATTCACTAAATGGCTGTCAGCGCAGCAGAAGAGGACCAAAGATGCAAAGTTCTGCGGGGAAGATCATGTGACCAGGCAGTCACTAGATATAATTGGTGCACTGCTAGAGAGAGAGCAGGGCTCAGAAAGGGTCTGCCGGAGCATGTATCAGAAGAGGAAGGAGATGTGACTTTGTACATGGTTGCTATAGAAACAAAAAATGCTTGTTAAAATATGAAACATTAAAAATGTAATTCAGGAGATGGTTTAAAAAAAATGCTACAAGTATTTTCTCATAGTATATAACTGATTTATTTATATATAAAAATAAAAAAACACGTAGGATATTGCTTGGTCTACAGCTTTATGCTCCTATGTGAGGTCACGTTACCGTGATGCCGCAACGCTGAAGAAGGAAAAGTGTGTCACGAAGGAGAAGGTGAGAAATTTACAGAGGCCCCACGCTCTCCCCCGGCAATCTGTGGGGAATAAAGCGGGTCTCTGTGTATGGGGGGTGGGGGGGAGGAAATGTCCCCTCTTAGGCCCAGGCCTAATGGGCATTCTGCCACTGGTTGTTCCCTTCTCCAGCACTGGGAAGCAGCTTAACAACCTAATAAATATGGTGAGCCAGATGAAAAAAAGCTCTGATCAGGTATGCTCCTTCTTCAGGATCCACCTCCCCTAATGTGCAACCTTTGACCTGAGCAGACCAAGTGCTGGGAACTGACCCATAAGCCTTTTCCTGCCCAGGCAGGCAGCCTAACTGGAAGCAAACAGGTTAATTCTAAAGGATGTAGCAAACCTATTGAGTCAGATCACAGAGCTGGAATTAACTCTGTTTGGAACGGTTAACATGTTTGTGTGCCAGTCTACCTCCGCGGGCAAAACAAGCTGGTAATTCTTTGCTGTTTGCTTGAGGCTTGACGTGGTATTCAGTCTTCCTTGATCTCCTCATGCAAAATTCTTCTTCCGTGGCAATTTATTTGGAAATATTTTTCATTAATGCTGCAATCCCACTTAGTCAGCAAGTTACATTCCTTATGGGATTCTGAATGGAAAAATGTTTGTCAATCCAGTGTGTTCTTATCCCCCCCCTGTCCTTATCTGAGAGCCAATAAAGGTAAGGGGCGGTGGGGAGGGGGGAGACAGCGCTTGCTGATCTCACAAAAGGGAGGAGTCAGGGGAAATCGCAACCCCCCCCCCCCCCCAAGTGTAAGGGGACAAAAAAACTAATTGGTGTCAGATTTGGATTTTTTTAAAGTATTGATTAACCCTAAATATGTCACTGGAATTGGTTCACTTTGGTCTTAGGAGGGATTGTCCCTTTGGGAGTTTGACTCTTTGTGCAAACAGGGGGGCACGCCCCAGAAATTCCCCCAAATTCCGCACTCTTGCCCAAAGCATTTAAATGAAGTGCCAGGGGAGCGTGCAAGGCCTCTGTAAGTTCCCTTACCTGGTCTCCGGCGACTTCTGGCGATGCGCCGTCACATGACGTTGTGACATCAGAAACGCCAGTGACAAGGTAAGGGGAGGGCGTGAGCAGGGAGGGAAGGAGAGCAGGCAGGAGGGCGCAGTATTGGAAGGGGATCCGCATCAAGTCTGCTCCACTTGCTTCTGTGAGCACATTTGGGAAGAAGGGGCAGCCAGGGAGGAATAGGGCAATATAATGATAGAATGTATTAAAGTTTGAATCGGGCAGGTCCGTGCTGTGTTACCGTGTGTGCCAAAGAGATCAGATTTTAGACGAAATAACATTGAATAAGATTAAAATATGTTGTAAGTACTGTAACCCTTCGCTCTCTGGCAGTGAAGAGATTAATCTCTGCCATATATAGCGATTGACCCCCTAATTCCAGCATCTGGCTCCTTAACTACTTTACAACTTCACTAACACTAATATATATACAGATATATTGACACACATACAGACATATTGATACACATACAGATATATTGACACACATACAGACATATTGACACACATACAGACATATTGACACACATACAGACATATTGACACACATACAGACATATTGACACACATACAGACATATTGACACACATGCAGACATATTGATACACATACAGACATATTGACATATTGACAGACATACAGACATATTGACACATATACAGACATATTGATACACATACAGACATATTGATACACATACAGACATATTGATACACATACAGACATATTGATACACATACAGACATATTGATACACATACAGACATATTGATACACATACAGACATATTGATACACATACAGATATAATGATACACATACAGACATATTGATACACATACAGACATATTGATACACATACAGACATATTGATACACATACAGACATATTGATACACATACAGACATAATGATACACATACAGACATATTGATACACATACAGACATATTGACACACATACAGACATATTGACACACATACAGACATATTGACACACATACAGACATATTGATACACATACAGACATATTGACAGACATACAGACATATTGACACATATACAGACATATTGATACACATACAGACATATTGATACACATACAGACATATTGATACACATACAGACATATTGATACACATACAGACATATTGACACACATACAGACATATTGACACACATACAGACATATTGACACACATACAGACATATTGACACACATACAGACATATTGACACACATACAGACATATTGACACACATGCAGACATATTGATACACATACAGACATATTGACAGACATACAGACATATTGACACATATACAGACATATTGATACACATACAGACATATTGATACACATACAGACATATTGATACACATACAGACATATTGATACACATACAGACATATTGATACACATACAGACATATTGATACACATACAGACATATTGATACACATACAGACATATTGATACACATACAGACATAATGATACACATACAGACATATTGATACACATACAGACATATTGATACACATACAGACATATTGATACACATACAGACATATTGATACACATACAGACATAATGATACACATACAGACATATTGATACACATACAGACATATTGACACACATACAGACATATTGACACACATACAGACATATTGACACACATACAGACATATTGACAGACATACAGACATATTGACACACATACAGACATATTGACACACATACAGACATATTGATACACATACAGACATATTGACACACATACAGACATATTGACACACATACAGACATATTGACACACATACAGACATATTGACACACATACAGACATATTGACAGACATACAGACATATTGACACATATACAGACATATTGATACACATACAGACATATTGATACACATACAGACATATTGACAGACATACAGACATATTGACACATATACAGACATATTGATACACATATAGACATATTGATACACATACAGACATATTGATACACATACAGACATATTGATACACATACAGACATATTGATACACATACAGACATATTGATACACATACAGACATATTGATACACATACAGACATATTGATACACATACAGACATAATGATACACATACAGACATATTGATACACATATAGACATAATGATACACATACAGACATAATGATACACACACAGACACATATTATCAAATTCAATAGGAGTAATAATTAATGGAAATACCACTGTGCATAACTAGTGGAGCCAGCAGAGTTGCCACGTCAATACTAAGTATATGATGTTGAATATTAAGCAAGACCCCTTACCTCTCCCCAGCACAATACATTTGACTTTTAGGTGAAATTATTTGATCAGTCTGCAAGTTTAAGAGTAACCCTGGGAAAGTTATCCCATGTATATGCTTTGCTATTTAATGCCTCTACTAACAAAGTAGCCCTTGCTGCTACCAGGATATTGCTATTATAATCAAGCTAGCAAAATACCATCTTATTATGGTGCAGACAGGACGGTAATTTTCATGTCTGTCCGGTTTTAAATTGGAGGTATTACCATTGTTGTGGCGAGGCAGTGGAACATAAGCGCGAGGGTGGCGGCAAGCACCAGTGGCTGGTGCTGAGAGGGCGGGCCGCGGACAGTGGCCGGACGCAGCAAGAAGGGGCTTGTGTGCTGTCCCTGAGTTGAGGAGAGGACAGCCAACCAGAGGACAGTGGGGGGGGGGGGTGGGCGGGGGTGGGGGGTTTGGGGGTGGCCCAGAGACATGCTCCAGTGCTGTCTGCGTCCTGCCAGGAGATAAGGTAAGGTACAATACAATTTGGGGGGAAGGTGGGGATATATTTTATATGTATTGGGGAGGTGGGGGTATATTTTATATGTATTGGGGAGGTGGGGGTATATTTTATATGTATTGGGGAGGTGGGGTATATTTTATATGTATTGGGGAGGTGGGGTATATTTTATATGTATTCGGAGGCGTGGGGAAATTTTTTAATGTATTCGGGGGCGTGGGGACATTTTTTTAGTATTCGGGGGCGTGGGGACATTTTTTTAGTATTCGGGGGCGTGGGGACATTTTTTTAGTATTCGGGGGCGTGGGGACATTTTTTTAGTATTCGGGGGCGTGGGGACATTTTTTTAGTATTCGGGGGCGTGGGGACATTTTTTTAGTATTCGGGGGTGTGGGGGCATTTTTTTATGTATTTGGCGGTGTGGGGGCATTTTTTATATGTATTCGGCGGTGTGGGGGCATTTTTTATATGTATTCGGGGGCATGTTTTATATGTATTGGGGGGGTCGCATCTTTTACCATTGTGTCCAGTATTTTTGGACAAGCCACCTTGCAACCCTACTCTTGTATTGTACAGAATCTTCAAGCAAAGCTGCACATCCCTAGTTTTCAGGGCTAATTTCCTGCGTTTCATTAATGCTAACTACACAAAACATGGTCTGACAAGTGTCTGTGATGTTTTCTCAACTATCCGCTGATGGGGCTGTGTGTAGTTTGTAGTCTACTTGTAAAGAGGTGTTAACACTATATAGTCACAAAGTGTTAAGCCTGATTACCACCATAGCTTTGCTATCTGCCAGGACTGAGACACACCCAAAGCAAATGAGGGTAACAGTTGTCAGGTTTTATCTGCCATTATGTGTAGTACATCCTTCAGGGATTATTGCATATACCGGTATTCTAATACAGGGGTGGGGAACTCCAGTCCTCAAGGGCCACCAACAGGTCAGCGTTTAAGAATATCCCTGCTTCGGCACAGTTGGCTCAATCAGTAGCTCAGTTGTTGAGTTATAGGGGTTCCATATTAAATTTGAAGCAAAGGTGACGCTGTGTGCTCATTTGCATGTCATTTCCCAGAATCCCTTGCTGCAGTGGAAGCATTGTATGCTAAGAAATAATGGGGAAGGGCAGGGTTGCAGACCTGTGAGACATGGGAATGTGCTCACAAGTGATATTTTTATTTGCTATATGTTGTACATTGGAGGGTTATACCCCTTTTTTTTACCCACCATAATTTATTTCACCTATACCCGACTGGAGAGATTGATAATTTCTCTATGGGAATGTGTGTAGGTATGTCCTGTTACAAGTACAGTAGAATAGGTTAGCCCATCGGTGGGCAACAGGCAGTCCGAGGGGCTTTACTTGCGGCCCCTAAACCACTAGCCCCCCCTGCAGGCCACTCTCACTTTCCTCCCAGTGCAGAGGTAGTGGAGATGTTGCTGGTGTGTGCAATGGATCTACTTACTTCCCGACTATGAGCTGACTAACGATCATGCTAACCACTAATTCACAGTCTATGGAGAGGAGTGGGACAGTATTCCTCAGCATTAAGAAGGTGGCTGGGGGGGTAGAGGGGAGGGGGGAGGGGGAAGAAGCTCCTACACCTACCCATGGCTGTAACATCACTGCCTGTGTACCATATATATACACAGATATATATGTGTGTATATATGGTGGGGGGAGAGACAGAGAGACAGCGCTCACACTGGTTTGGTAATCTCGCTTTCTTTTTTAATATGGCAAGAACGCCGTATTTTTATCGATATGAACTGTCTTCCTTTTTTGAAGCAATTTTTCATTGGTTTTATCACACTTTAATGAATAGGCCCCGAAGAGGCACAACTCGTTTGGTAATTTGTCCGAGAGCAATCCGGGACATTGTTTATACTAATAGAGCGCGGGAGGAAAGGGACGTGGGACCAGTCAGAGAGTTGCAGCATCTGATCTGTCAATCACCACTGAGCCTGGCACATTCGTGATTCACAATGCTTTGCACATTGCAACACATTGCAAAGCATTATGGGGAGAGGATGTTCCAAGTTCTGCAGAAATGGACTGCAGACAGACCATGCCCCGGTCACCTTGACTCTGTCAATCCCCTTTGAAAAAACAACAACGTACACCTGGAGACTGAACGACTCACTACTAAATCACCCAGAGATCGAGAGAGAAGTCAGATCCTCACTTAAGGACTATTTCTCCCTCAATATGGGAACAGTCTCCTCTCCAGCAATCCTATGGGAAGCCCATAAGGCAACTATCAGAGGGAAATTTATTTCCATCGCATCCCACAGGAAAAAAGCCCGCCAAGCGCTAATCAAAGAACTCGCAGAAAGCATAAAAGCAATAGAGCAAGCTCATAAAGCACATCCCTCAAAAAAAATATACAAGTCATTAATAGATGCTAGAACAAAGCTTAGACAAACCCAGCTGGAGGACGTTGAAAAGGCCCTCAAATGGACCAAACAACTATACTATGACAAAGGCAACAAAGCTGACAGACTCTTAGCTAGTAAATTAAGAGGGATACAAAAAAGATCCCAAATAACGGCGATCAAGAGTAGGTCTGGTGAGATTCAATATAGTGAAAGCAAGATTGCAGCGGAATTCACAAGATATTACACAGAACTATACAATTTGAGAGCTAAAAACGGCCGACCTGTACAGATAGCGTCAGAATCTATAACTCAATATTTAAATAAATGCCAACTCCCCTCACTGACGGAAGAGGAAAACACAGTCCTCAATGCTGAGATCTCAAAAGAGGAACTGGAAGAGGCGGTCAAATCACTAAAGCTTACTAAGTCTCCTGGCCCTGACGGTTTCACAAATATTTACTATAAAAGGTTCTTGCCAACCCTATCCACGCATCTACTAAAAATATTCAATTATTTTATGGAAGGGAATCAAATCCCCCCAACAATGTCTCTAGCCAATTTGGCTATAATACATAAGGATGGCAGAGACCCGATGCAATGTGGAAGCTACCGTCCAATCTCCCTCCTCAATAGTGATCTCAAACTATATAGCAAAATTTTGGCAAATAGGCTAAACCCAATATTACCGAGGTTAATTAATATCGACCAAGTAGGATTTGTCGCGGGGAGACAAGCCTCAGACAATACCCGAAAAATAATTAATATCATTGACCATGTTCACCTCACAGGCACCAAAGCACTCCTGTTAAGCCTGGACGCAGAGAAGGCGTTCGATAGAATAAACTGGCAATTTTTGGACCAGACTATGCGCAAATTTGGCTTTAAAGACGCATACTTAGAGGGGGTCCGTAGACTATATCAAAACCCGTCAGCCACAGTGAAACTACCAGGGGGCAATAACCACAGATTCGAGATAACAAATGGGACTCGACAGGGATGACCTCTATCTCCTCTCCTCTTTGCGCTAACGATAGAACCACTAGCATCAGCAATACGACTCAATACGGACATCCAAGGAATAGAAATTGGAAACAGGCAGCATAAAATCTCCCTATTCGCGGATGATGTCATACTAACCCTTTCCAAACCCCAAATCTCCCTACCCAACCTTCAAAAAGAACTCCGGGATTTTGGAAAAATCTCAGGATACAAAATAAACAATGATAAGTCAGAAGCCCTAAATCTAAGTCTGCCAGAGCCAGAGGTGAAACTCCTCAAACTAAACTTCAATTACCGTTGGAGCTCCTCCTGTATCAAATACTTGGGGGTTAAGATATCGAGGAACTACCAATCCCTATACCAACATAACTATCCGACCTTATTCCATAAAATCAAACAAGATTTAGAAAAATGGGGAGGTTATCAAATATCATGGATCGGGAGAATGGTCTCGGTTAAAATGAACATACTCCCTAGATTACTATACTACTTCCAGACTCTCCCGGTCCACATCCCTGGCTCGGAACTAAAAAATATCCAAAAACTAATCTTCCACTTTATTTGGCAAGGTAAAAAACCTAGAGTACCTAGAACAGTTCTCTTGGCCTCAAGGGGGAGAGGAGGACTGGGAGTCCCAGACATCACAAAATACTACCTAGCCGCCCAACTGCGACAGGTGGTAGTCTGGAACGCAAACCCAAACCAATATTGTTGGCTGGATATTGAAACACAATATGCCGGAACGCCTTCACTGCCGGCTTGCCTTTGGTCCCTGAGCAAGGAGGACATGCAGAATAGCAAATTTAAACTAGGCCCAATGAGACACACATGGGAGACCTGGACGAAAAGCAAACTCAAGTACAAGCTCACAACACCACAATCTCAACTTATACCAATTCACAAAAATCCGAAATTCCCACCTGGCTGTGAGCCCAGACAATTTGACCAATTTCAAACCAAAAACATCAAGGTGATTGCCGACCTCTTGAGCTTCGGGGAGTTCCTGAGCTATCAAAACATACAAGCCAAATATGGAATAATAGGACTGAACGTGTTCAAGTATTTACAAATTCGACACTTTATCCAAACAATATCCCCAACATTGAAATTTCCCCCTCTCACAGGTTTCGAGCGGCTCTGCAGAGAAACAGCTCACCAGAAAGGTCTAATAACACAAATATGCGCGGAGCTAGAGAGGGGCACAGAAGCCCCCACACATGACTATATGCTGCATTGGGCAGCAGAATTGGACATAGTTATAGACCGAGAGGACTGGGAAAGTATTTGGGAAAATGCCTCAGGAACTTCTATATGTACCACAATCAGAGAAAATATTTACAAAATAATGTTCCGCTGGTATCTTACCCCAGCCAGACTAAATCAAATCTACCCCCTGGCATCCGATCTATGCTGGAGAGGCTGCGGTCAAAAGGGGGACATGGCCCACATTTGGTGGACATGTCCGGAAATTCAAAAATACTGGGAAACGACACAAAAATTAATAGAGGAGGTCACAGACCTCACAATACCCATTGAACCGCTGACCTACCTGCTGGCCAGGCCACTAGACTATCTGGACCGGCCAACAGGAAAATTAGTCTCCTTTATTCTTACTGTGGCCAGATGTGCGGTGGCTGCCGCCTGGAGGAAAGTGTCTCCCCCCTCCAAACAAACAATAATAAAAAGGGTGCAAGAAGTAATGGACATGGAGAAATTGTCGGCTTTCCTTAAAAGGTCCTCTACCTCATTCACTAATATTTGGGATCCATGGTACACCCACATGGCGCTCCTAAGACGAAACACCCCTTAACAGATCAGAGACCCAATGGACACCAAGATCCAAACCAGAACTGCCAAGAAGCTAGGGAATAAGACCTTTCCCCATTACACCCTCCCCACCCCCCCCCCCCACCCCACCCCCCCTCTCTTCTCTATCCCCTCTCTGTTTCCATGCTCGCGCCGCCCCGTTGGACCACATATGGTCAGGGAGACGTTGAGCCTTTCCTCTTCTCTTCCCAGTTAAGGAAAAAAAAAAAAAAAATGTGTATTAGACGGGCTTACTGTTTGTATTATCTATACCCTGTAATGTCATAACTGTCTAATAAAAAAAATTGAAACAAAAAAGAAATGGACTGCAGAGGCCCCCTACCGCTTTCCTGCACCACTCCACTCACGGTCTTGCTACTGTATGTCCAGCCCCCTACTTTACATTAAGGAGAGACAGTCATCCGAGGCCTGATACGTGTCAAAACCAGCACTGTTCTATCCAATCCAGACACCAGTACAGTTATACCACGACCACATTTGCTAGCCTTACGCAATTGGAATTCTCTATCTTTCTCTCCAACGTTATTGCTAGATTTGGAGTTGCTCACACTGCACCACAAGCTCAAATCTAAAGAAGGAAATCAGCCGATAAGGGAAGCATTATCTCGCTTTGTAGGGAGGGACCTGTAAGTGCAATTCACAATAAATTAATCTTGCCTTTAAAGCTGCAGACCAAACAATATCCTACATGTGTTTTTTTTGTTGTAAATAAATCAGTTCTGAACTAAGAGAAAATACTTGTAGAATTTGTTTTTTAAACCCACTGTGAATGACATTTTTAATGTATTATAATGTAACCAGCATTTTTTGTTTCTATAGCAACCATTTACAAAGCCACATCCCCTTCCTCTTTTGAAACAGGCTCTGGCACACCCCTTTTTGAGCCCTGCCCTCTCTCTAGCAGTGCACCAATTGTATCTAGTGACTGCCTGGTTACATGATGTACCCCACAGAACTTTGCATCTTTGGTCCTCTTCTGCTGCACTGCCAGCCATTCAGTGAACCCCCGGGCAAAATCTTCGCTGATCAATCACAGGAGAACGGATCGATCAGCAACTTAGCTAATTATTTACAATTGTGTGAATTGTATTGATGCACATATTAAAGGAAAGAAAAAAAGCGGCAGCTTGGACTGCTGCTTTAAAATCAACCAACACATTATCTGCCCAGTCTTAAGTCCCCGAAGGCTTTGTGTTTCCATTTCTGCCACATTCTATGTTCCAACCCCTGCACATCCAAATGGGTCACCTGTATTTAAATGCCGCCGAGAGAGAGATGCAGAATGACAAAGAACAAAGAAACACTGGAGGAGTTTGACATTAAATCTAATCCCCCACTTGTTCGACGGGCAATGATCATTTGCTCAGCCCGGTTCCAAGAATGCATATGATGTAATGTTAGTTTAAAGCAGATCACACACACCCACCTTTGTTTGAGAAAGGACCAAGCAAATGATTACGCTTACATACACACCAGAATCCGTTATCAGCGCGGACAGGGGGGGGGGGGGGGTTAAATAAGGTTTCTGAGCTGCACAGAGCACACTGTTCTAAGATTCAATGACATCTCAAGGGTAAAATTAAAGGAATGGGAGCATGGGTACCTGTGGTTGAAGAAGGCTCTGCAGTGCTAAAACCTTGGTAACAATAGGTGTTACAGTAGGTGCCTGTGAGTGAATGGGTGACACTTGTGTGCATGTATATTTGCATTTATACAGCACCAACCCTTTCTGCAGAGACGTATATGGAATACTCTAAGTTTATAGCATGCAGCTAATAAAAATATCACTAGTGAGCACATTCACGTCCCAGACAGGTCTGCAACCCTTCCCCATTACCTCCTAGCATACAGCGCTTCCAATGCAGCCAGGGATTCTGGGTAATGACATGCAAATGAGCACACAGTGTCATAGCTACGTTTATAGCAAACATCAATCCCAAACAGTCTTGTACGATACCCCTGGCCTTGCTACTGTAGATAAATCCCATCATTTTTCCTTAATGAGCTTAAAAGCCTATGCTTACCAAAGGTGTGTCCCCAGTAAAGTGGTTTAAATGGAACAGCTAGAACAAACCTCTTTCAGGCTTAGATGTAGATGGAAACACTCCTTCGGGGCTCCCATTACCAGTTCAACAAAGTCTTAGAAGCCATAAAAGGTAGACATAGCTTTTAGAAACACTTCCATCAGGGGGTAAACCACATCGGGTTTGGTATTTATAAGGAATGTCCTGTCACAAATATCAGTGAATAGGAAAACCTACAGTATTACCACTTTCTGAAGATGGGACAATGACCATTATTTGCTGCTATGTTTCTACAGCTGGTTCTTACTAGAGATAGGCGTATCTGCCCAAATCCGTTTCCCGATCGGTTTTAATCCATGCGGATACATCGAAAACCGCCATTGGATGCAACCCGTGGACGGATTTGTGGAACCCAAGCCACGGATTCAGCAAGCGGTGGGAGATTCTTAAAAATCCGTCCACAGGTTGCGGAATCCGCGGAGTGTATTAGCAATAATACTAAAAAAAAAAATTGCAAAAATCACCTTTTTTTTTAGATGGATCCACGGAAATCCGCGGACTGAAGGAACCGGCGGATCCAAATTTGCCAAACAAATTCGTCCGTCTCGAGTTCTTACTAATGCCCTTGATGAACAAGGCTAATCATTGCCAAATGATAAAGAGGGGACTTACCCCCAGGAGATACCAAGTCCCTCACTCACTGATACTCTACTCTTTGCTGCTCCTCATGTTCTGATATAGGACTCCTTCCTCCTCGATACCTACAGAATAAAA
Source organism: Ascaphus truei (assembly GCF_040206685.1). Taxonomy (NCBI): domain Eukaryota; kingdom Metazoa; phylum Chordata; class Amphibia; order Anura; family Ascaphidae; genus Ascaphus; species Ascaphus truei. The sequence goes on along the minus strand of NC_134491.1, from coordinate 17,826,072 downwards.
AGGGTGGGGGTTTATACTGAGGGGGAGACCAGAGACAGAGATTACTCGATGGACGTACTAAGGCCCGTGGTATATAAATAATGCTGTTTTAGTACACTTTAACTCCAATTAAATCAATCAGGTGCTTAACCTTTTCAGTGGCTTTTTTCTCCCCAATCACCCTGATGAAGGCCATTCTGTTGGCTGAAACATTCTCTATTATGTAAGGTAGTGGTGATCAACTCCAGTCCTCAAGCCCCCGAACAGGTCAGCTTGTAAGGATATCCATGTCTAGCACAGGTGGCTCAATCAGTCCCTGCTTCAGCACAGGTGGTTCAATCAGTCCCTGCTTCAGCACAGGTGGCTCAATCAGCGCTGATGCTAAGATCTCCTTAAAACCAGACCTGTTGGGGGGGGGGGGGGGGGCTGGAGGACTGGAGTTGAGCATGTCAAGGTGCAGATATTGACATGCGGCAGAAATAACGGAGAACCTGCAGGTTCTGTATTCTCAATAATTCTAAGCCTTAGTACGCACCTTACGTCCTATTCATGGGCAATGCGTTGCAGCCTCTCTGGCAGTGACAGGGTTAAAGCACCTTTGCAGCTGTCCATATGAAATGTTATTTCATGATACAATTGTGGATCAGTCTACGAACCTTTCATAGCTGCAAACACAATGCACCTATTTGAAGCCAGACCTGCAGATTAATTAAAGGATATGAAGGTTTATATACATCTTACAGTGGGTCACTTAATTAAAACATAGGCTACGAAATAAGGGCTAATAACTTTTTTTTTTTCTATCTTATTGCTGGCACAGGTCCCTGCCCCATAGAGCTTGCAATCTATATTTTTCATGGCTGAGGCACAGGGAGATAAAGTGACTTGCCCAAGGTCACAAGGAGCCGACACCGGGAATTAAACCAGGTTCCCCCTCAGTGTCTTTACTCACTGAGCCACTCCTTCAGCCTCTGTAAAAAGTCAATATTAAGGTTGGTTAAACACGAACGTATAGGCCTATGGTTACTAAGCGGTTTTCTGCCATAGGACAGTTACCAGCTCTGGAAGGAAGACACCTTACAGCTCAAATATGACGTCAGGAGGTCTCGAGATACCCCTAGTTCTATTAACCACCCCAAATCCCAAACCAGGTCAACCCAGACTCTAGGTTGGGGTACAATGGCTACAGCTTTTATTAAAATGAACATACCCCCCCATACCAGCAGCGTCAGATTGCACACAGGGCCGTCTTAACGTATGGGCACGCTGGGCAGTTGCCCGAGGGCCCCACATCATAGGGGGGTCCCACGCACCCGGCCCATGCGTGCCCACCAATGCTAAAAATGTAAAATCTCCATTATAAGTCTAGCTAGGAGGGCTCGCATTCCCCCCGACATGGCGCCCGGCACCACGGCTCGCTCTCCCCCCGCCCGGCACCCCGGCTCCGCTCACTCTCCCCCGCCCAGAAGTGGAACCCCGGCTCCGCTCGTTCTCCGCTTGCCCGGCACCCCGGCTTGCGTCACCACCGCTCGCAGCCTAGCAGTGCAGCACTTCCGGTGCCCGCTGCTGCTAGTGAGCGCGTGGGAGGCTGGGAGCGACAGTCTGCATAGGTTAGAAGTATATCCCAGTGACTGTGTCTTTACTGTGATATTTCTTCAGATAAAAAAGGGGGTACAGGTTGACTTTTTTCACTGTACTGCAGTCATAGCAAAGTGATGTTTCTCTTGCGAGGTATTGTAAAAGTTATATAAAAGATTGTTTTATGAATAACTCTGTAACAGTAAGATGTCAGAATAAATTGTAAACTAGATATTCAGGGGATATTAACTATTCGTTAACAAATGGTTAATTTTCATTTTTATCCATGTGAGTGACAGTGTAGGCAGGGCCCCGTGCACTGCTTTCCCCGGGGGCCCCTACTGTTGTTAAGATGGGCCTGATTGCACACACCCAGGATTACTTTGAACTACCTGCATGATGAAGACACCCAAACCCACCAGCCTAGCATGAGATATATGAAATACCACCAAACCGGAAGGACATCACCCGGCCACAGTGCAGCAACACCTTCCCCACCTTATTTCACTGGATCGCTGACCCAACCTTACCACGTGCAATCTGATCCCCACCCCCAACTATGACACAGAGCAAAAACACCCATAAGTTCTATATATATATATTTCTTTATTATAGATCACTTCTTCTATTCTCTTTTTTTTCCTTTTGATAACGTGCCATAAACATATAAAATACAAACAATTAACACTCGTCCAAAACAAGGGTGGGTTCCTAGTGCCACCAACAGGAAAGAAGGTGAGTCATTTCCTCCCTCCCCTAATATACCCCCCTAAGGCCAGCCCCTTACTCTGACCACTACAGAACTTAACCCCATACAGGCTATCCAAGGGGACTCAACCCCCACTCCCCCATCATGCTTTCTTCCTTAAGGGTGCAGGGGAGACTTACTGGTAGGGTGTCCTCCAGCACTGGAAGGGGGTTTATGGAACACAAGGGTAAGAGCTACAAACATAAATGGAAACAATGTGAGAGGGTCCATGTCCCAGAGAGCTTACAATCTAAGTCAGTGTAATGGCAAACATACATGTAGTGAAGCATAGCCTGGACTCATGACCACTTCTCCCTGCACCCACAGAAGCCCTCGCCAACCATCAAGCCCAGGCACTGCCATCCACTGCACTCACTCCTTCCCCTACTGTCATTGTAAGTCTCCCCCATCCCTCTTAGATTGTAAGCTCTGCAGTGTAGGAAATCCTTTTCCCATCATGTGCTTATATGTTCAAGCACTTGTTACATTATAATTCCCTGTATTGTATTGCCTTTTTGCCCATGCATTCCCTTTCAGGCTTCCAAGGGTTAAGCGTCGTTGAATGAAAGTATTACATCCCGCGACAAAGAGATAGGCAAGATTTTTTATTTATTTTTTAAATGCAGGGAGCCTGAAATGTACACACATAATGTAATGAAAGGTAATTATATTCGGCCATTAAACACAAGAACACAAAGCAGGCATGCACACATCACATTGCTGATTATTTCTATGCATGGACTTTGTATTACATCCATATGTGGAGGGGGAATGTTGCAATTAATGTGCAAAACATAGCTGGGTTTGAATTTTCGACTGCTCTATTATCTTAAATGTTATGGGGTTTTGCTGCAATGGATTTCCTTGTGTACCAGCTGTAATATCCTGCAACCCCCTCCCCCCTCCCCTGCCTACAGAACCTCATAACCATATTCTCAGTCCAGGCCTGCCTTCTGTCTACCACTTGTCTCTCTGGACCAGGGGTAGCCAGCTCGTCCTCAGGTCAGGTTTTCAGGATATCCCTGCTTCAGCGCAGGTGGCTCAATCAGTGACTCAGTTGAAGCCACCTGTGCTGAAGCAGGGACTGGTCGAGCCACCTGTGCTGAAGCAGGGACTGATTGAGCTATCTGACCGGAGAGACATTCAGAGTCTTTGATCGAAGACTGATTGAGCCATCTGTGCTGAAGCAGGGATATCCCGAATACCCAACCTGCAGGTAGCCCTTGAGGACTGGGGTTGGCTACCACTGCTCTGAACACTATTCAAATTCATAAAGGGTTTCAACAAAGTCCAGGAGGGCGCGAGAAGTGCTAGAGCAAGAGACAATTCTCTGAAGGTGAAAGCCTGGCCTGAGGACGAGCTGGCTACCCCTGGTCCAGAGAGACAAGTGGTAGACAGAAGGCAGGCCTGGACTGAGAATATGGTTATGAGGTTCTGTAGGCGGGGGAGGGGGGGGGTGTTGCAGGATATTACAGCTGGTACACAAGGAAATCCATTGCAGCAAAAACCCCATAACATTTAAGATAATAGAGCAGTCGAAAATTCAAACCCAGCTATGTTTTGCACATTAATTGCAACATTCCCCCTCCACATATGGATGTAATACAAAGTCCATGCATAGAAATAATCAGCCATGTGATGTGTGCATGCCTGCTTTGTGTTCTTGTGTTTAATGGCCGAATATAATTACCTTTCATTACATTATGTGTGTACATTTCAGGCTCCCTGCATTAAATAAATAAATAAATAAATCTTGCCTATCTCTGTGTCGCGGGATGTAATACTTTCATTTAACGACGCTTAACCCTTGGAAGCCTGAAAGTGAATGAATTGGCTATAAAAAAAAACCAGACACAGATTTCGGTCACTTTGTATGATGTGGTAGGTAAGGTCAGTTAACCCCTTCAGCGCTGATGTGGTCCATAAACATCACTTCTTCGCTCTTGCTGTTAATCACTTCAATGCATTGCAGACCTCTGTGGGCTTCTTAAAATGGCGGATATTTCCTCAGCTAGAGCAATTGCCACTGACTTTCTGCGACGGTCGCAGATTTTGAGTCGGACCACCCCCATGGCCTAGTGGAATTTATTAGAGTCTCGCTGATAAAAAACAGAACTTTTCCATAAAATTGCCATTTTCTAGCCGGGAAGCACAAAATCCCACGGCTTCCTCTTCCTGCAGGCGGACATCTGGGCAGCTAATACCTATTTGATGATTTAGAATGAAAAGTGGAAATAAAAACACCCCATATATTTATTTAGAACTGCTTTGATTTTCTGTGATCTCCAAAAATATATATGTTTGATTCGAAAGGGTTAAAGCCACAAAACATGCGAAATCTTATATGTTTTTTTTTTAAAATAAATCAATATTAGATAATCATGACTGTTTTTCTTTCTTTTATTCAACCCTTAGGGCCTCATTCAGTAAAGGTTGATAAAAATTATCACCAGGGCATTTAAATGGCCGTTTTTTGGAGCGTTGCTATCACGGTATTCAGCCAGCCTTCATTACCGGTCATAGCAAAATTCCCAAAACGGGCGAGTTGCTGCCAGCGATAGGATGGAGCCTCTGAAACGGCCTGACCCGGCGATACATTTCTGCTGCAGAGAGCTGCTCTGAGAGAGCCGCCTCTGCCAGCGAAAATCTCACCCGAAAATGATGTTTTTTAATATATATTTCATTAATTTTCATTTAATTAGATTGTAAGCTCCTCGGAGCAGGGACTCCTTCCTTAATGTTACTTTTACAGTATGTCTGAAGCACTTATTCCCATGATGTGTTATTTATATTTGTTATTTATATGACATGTATTACTACTGTAAAGCGCTATGTACATTTTATGGCGCTATACAAATAAAGACATACATTCATAGTGTAGATGTGCCCGGTGTCTCCGGTGCTGGTATTAATGTGTATCAGCTCGGGCGATCCCCGGCATCAGTCCCAGGCAGGAAAAAGGCCATCGTTTTTCTAAGTCCCGACTTATCGCAGCTCATCGACGCCTCTCCCCACCAATCTGCCAACATTTGTGGCGTATTGAATTGGAGATAAGATCGCCATTTTAGGGCGGCGATAGGCGAATCGCGGCTACTAGAATCGCGCGAGTTTATGATCATTCCCAAAATTGACGGAAGATGGCTTATCGCCGCTCTGTCTGCGATTTGATTTTGGTCATAAGAATTTTCGGCGATACAGGCCGTTATCGCCCATTTATCGAGGCTTACTGAATATGAGTAGGCATTTTGGCCGATAAGTGGTCGATAAGTGCCTTATCGACACCTACAGCATGAGGCCCTTAATGTCATTTTGTATGAGTTTAATGCCTAATTTGATTTCTATAGCAGGCTCTAACCCACCTCCCCAGCAGTGCAAGATCTTTGCAACACTTTTCTGTTTGCGATAATTTGTTGCCAATGTTCCCAGCAGTTTGAGCTGCAAACTGTAACAATAGATAGTGACCTTAGTAATATAAGGATACAATTATACAGATTAATAACAAGAGCACCAAACGATTGCCAGCTTAGGCAAGAATGTAGAATCATACATCTTATACTATATTAGTGAAAGCACTGTATGTTTGCCTGCCTGCCTGGATGTCCGGTGTCCCTAGGGGAAATCTCATTGGTCCCTTGGGCCGCCCCCGCACACCTCTCATTGGCCTGAGGCGGAGTGACGGCCAAAGGACACACACACAGGGACACAGGGACACACACACAGGGACACACACACACAGGGACACACACACAGGGACACAGGGACACACACACAGGGACACACACTCTCCCCCGTCAGTTGGACCGCAGCTCACCTTCCACACCCCCCCCCCCTCCTCTCCCGGTGCCCCTCCTCTCCCGGTGCCCCTCACTCTCTCCCCCCTCCCCACCTCACCCAAATCCCCACGCTCCGCAACATCCCCAGCCGCACCATCACCCTCACCGTGCGCCGCGGAGGAAGCGCGGCCCTGCTGCTCAGCAGCAAACTCCAGGCTCCTTCCCCCTCGCGGCGCGGCCCGGGCCTCCTGCTCTCCCCCTCACGTGCGCCGCTACCGGAGAGGGGAAGCGGTGCGGGACTCCCCATCACGTGCGCCGCTACCGGAGAGGGGAAGCGCGGTGCGGGACTCCCCATCACGTGTGACGCTACCGGAGAGGGGAAGTGCGGCGCGGGACTCCCCATCACGTGTGACGCTACCGGAGAGGGGAAGCGCGGCGCGGGACTCCCCATCACGTGCGCCGCTACCGTAGAGGGGAAGCGCGGGCCGGGCCTCCTGCTCTCCCCATCACGTGCGCCGCTACCGGAGAGGGGAAGCGCGGCGCGGGACTCCTGCCACTCTTGCCCCCCCCCCCCAGCTTCCCGAACTCACCTCCTGCCCCAGCCAGATGCCACGGGGTCAAGGTAAGTCACACACCGTCTCCCACCCACGCACTGTCACCCAGTCACCCACACACCCACCCAGTCACTTTCACCCACCCAGTCACCCACCCACTCAGTCACTCACTCAGTCACCCACCCACTCAGTCACCCACCCACTCAGTCACACACCCACCCACTCACTTAGTCACCCACCCACTCACTCAGTCACCCACCCACTCACTCAGTCACCCACCCACTCACTCAGTCACCCACCCACTCACTCAGTCACCCACTCACTCAGTCACCCACCCACTCACTCAGTCACCCACCCACACACCCACTCAGTCACCCACTCAGTCACCCACCCACACACCCACCCAGTCACCCACCCACACACCCACCCAGTCACTTTCACCCAGTCACCCACTTTCACCCAGTCACCCACCCACCCACCCACTCAGTCACCCACCCACCCACTCAGTCACCCATTCAGTCAGTCACCCACCCATTCAGTAAGTCAGTCACCCACTCACCCACCCACTCACTCACTCAGTCACCCACCCACTCAGTCACCCACCCAGTCACCCATTCAGTCAGTCACCCAGTCACCCACCCATTCAGTCAGTCAGTCACCCAGTCACCCACCCACTCACCCACCCACTCACCCACCCAGTCAGTCACCCACTCACCCACCCAGTCAGTCACTCACCCACCCAGTCACCCACCCACCCACCCAGTCACCCACCCACCCAGTCTCCCATTCACCCAGTCTCCCATTCACCCACCCAGTCAGTCTCCCACTCACCCACCCAGTCAGTCTCCCACTCACCCACCCAGTCAGTCTCCCACTCACCCACCCACCGACCCAACTCACCCACCCAAGCACCGACCCAAAGTCACCCACCGACCCAAAGTCACCCACCCACCGACCCAAAGTCACATACCCACTGACCCAAAGTCACACACCCACCGACCCAAAGTCAAACCGACCCAAAGTCACCCACCCACCGACCCAAAGTCAAACCGACCCAAAGTCACCCACCCACTCAGTCACCCACCCACCCACCCACTCAGTCAAGTGTCACACACCCACCCAGTCACCCACACACTCAGTCAACTCAGTCACCCACCTAGCTGTCAAGGGGGGGGGGGGAGCCTAACCCTGTCGTACGCCCCCCCAAAATTACATCCCGGGCAACGCCGGGTCTCTCAGCTAGTTGTTATTAAATATTAGATATATTACATGTACAAATAAGAAAAAAAGAAAAGAGGGAATGTATTATTGCTGCTTTAAAAGTTGAATATTCCTTTTTTTTTTAATTGTGAGCCTAGTAAATTCATTCCTTGCAGTATATATACACGTATATATACACACATATATACATATATGTTTTCTAGATACGTTGTGACCGGAAGATATAAAAAAAATGAGAAGAAATCCAGATCTTTTTGAGACCAATAAAATGTCCCCACTCCACAAATAAAGAAAGACGTTACATATGGAATGTTCTAACATCATGAATAGTACACAAGCCATCAGACGGTGGATATGAACTTTTCAAACAAACGTCTCCAGAGAGTTATAGAATGCTTTTGCTTCATTTAATGATCTCAGCATAGTATTATCAGGAGGTACCATTGTGACACAACAGGGAGTGGATCCAACCCAATGTTAATAGAACGAAGGGGAAACGGGAGAGCATGTGATCAGCTGACTGGGCATGGTTTCACTCAACACATGCTAAACCATGTTTACAGAACTGGTTACAACCCAAATAGAAGTATTGCAAACCGGGACCAGACCAATGTCTCGGCCAGACTAATTGAGCAAAATGTAATGACTGTTCTGAAAAGAGTTTCAGTGAAGACTTGTTGATGAGATGCTAGTAGGGCTAACATGGGAACACAGAATAATGCACTGATCGACAGGGACCTCGGAGGAAAGAATACTATTAACAAGTTTCTTATGAAATATTCCAGCTGGTTTACTCAGTGTAGCTTTCTTCTAATGCTTTTTTTCTTTTTTTAAACAAGCAGTAGTTTGTGAGATGTGGGAACCCCAACTTCAGCACCCAGTTGATGTAAAATATTAATATTTGTTTGTTCTCATACAGATCTCCCAGAACAGATTTGCTGAATGTCACAAGGAGAGGTGACATTGGGATTCGAACCTGGTTAAACCAATGCATAAGGCAGTGACATCACCACTGAGAAACTGCTTTAACCCTCTCCCGGCTCCATAAAGACTCCAGAGTCTGCATGTCTTCCCTTTAACAGCTGTAGGATTAATGTCATTTGGTCACTTTGATCATTTTCTGGGACTGATCCTTTAATACATTGAATATGTCACTGCCATTTGGTCACTTTGATCCTACATGGGACTGACCCTTTAACCCCTCACACATGTCACTGCCACTGGATCACTTTGCTCCTACATTGGACTGACCCTTTAACCCATGACACATCACTGCCATTGGGTCACTTTGATCCTACATGGGACTGACCCTTTAACCCATGACACATGTCACAGCCATTGGGTCACCTTGGTCCTATGTGAGACTGACTGTCGCCTTGCTCCGTGTTATATAATGACCGTGTGGGAGAGAAGCATAGGAGACGTGGCAGTAGTGCAAACAAAGACAAGAAAGATCCATTGTGGAGTAAACAGGTCCCCAAAATGAATGTAACATGTATATTCTACTCTCATTGGTTAACAGCAAGGTTTGGGCTATTTCTCCAGCAAGAGCCAATATCTCACTTGTCACTGACTTTCTGTGAGTGTTGCTGATTTGAAGTCAGACTCAACTTACATTTAATAATAGTGGCCTAGCACAGGGGTGCTCAAATCCAGTCCCCAAGACCCCCGACAGGCCAGGTTTTCAAGATATACCAGCTTCAGCACAGGTGGCTCAATCAGAGGCTCCGTCTTTGACAGAGCCTCTGATTGAGCCACCTGTTCTGAAGCAGGGACTGATTGAGCCACCTGTGCTGACGCAGGAATATCCTGAAAACCTGACCTGTTGGGGAGGCTTGAGGACTGGAGCTGAGCACCCCTGGCCTAGTAGAATCTCGTCTCACTGATAACCATTCCTTTTCCCATTATAAATGCCATTTTCTACCCCCTGGGAACCCCTAAATCCCACGTCTCCCTCTTTCTGCAGGCTGACATCTGTGCAGCTAATACCTATTTGACCATTTAGAATGAAAAGTGGAAATAAAAACACCCCATATATTTATTTAGGACGGCTTTGATTTTCTAGGCGTTTTTTTTTTCTTTTTAAGGCCTTGCTGCGCAGAAAAGAGGAACGAGGGAACTGAACAGCAGCTCGCATTATGCGAGACGGATTTACCAGGCAGAGCAAGACCAGGTGGGAGCGATTAATACGCAACTCAGATGCATTTCCTTAGAATATGCTGACTGCCGTACAGGAGGCAGAAAGCTATCTTATATTCTGGGCTGCTGAAGAAATAAACTGTGAGGTGTATAACCATGTCGGGATATCCCTGCTTCAGCACAGGTGGCTCAATCAGTGGCTCAGTCGAAGACTGAGCCACTGATTGAGCCACCTGTGCTGAAGCAGGGATATCCTTTAAACCTGGTCTGTTGGCGGCTCTTGTGGATTGCAGCTGGTCACCCCTGTCCTATACAATCCGAATCTGTTCTAAAGTAGGTTAATCTGCGTTAAGTACTCTCAGTAATATGGGATCATGCGCAGGTACGGTTGCGGTCATCGTTGATTTGCGATGACCTGGACACTGACCGTCAGACATTGCACTGTAAAGAATGACTAATAGCTGGACGTTATCTTTCAGCCGGGACAATAAATGGCGAACAAGAAACAGGATTGCGCTGATCCAGAAAAAGCAGAAGCCAGGTAGTTTAATGATGAATCTCAAAGCACTTCGGCCCCTTTGAAACTCTCATAAATAACATCACGCGTGAAAGGGGATTCCTTAAGAGGGTGTTGTAGGACTTTAAAACTAGATTTTGCGCTGCATGTATGAATATATACCTCCGAGGGCATTAATCTAAGTAAGCATTGGTGGTTGCACATATGATTGTTTGTATGAGCGTATGTATATGTTGTAACTAAGCATTACTAAAAAAAGAAATATTTGTTCTAACGTTATAGTGGGACCCTCCAATTTTAATGGGGTTTGCCACGTGTCCAGTATTGAACTGGACAGTCCTGTATTTGGACTCCCTGTCCAATAAAAAATGACAATTAATACTGGACATGTACGTGTCTGGTATTACCTCTCTGGGCGTGTATGTGTATACTAGTATTACCTCTCTGGACATGTATGTGTATACCGGTATTACCTCTCTGGACATGTATGTGTATACCGGTATTACCTCTCTGGGCGTGTACGTGTATACCGGTATTACCTCTCTGGACATGTATGTGTATACCGGTATTACCTCTCTGGGCGTGTATGTGTATACCGGTATTACCTCTCTGGGCGTGTATGTGTATACCAGTATTACCTCTCTGGGCGTGTTTGTGTATACCGGTATTACCTCTCTGGGCGTGTATGTGTATACCGGTATTACCTCTCAGGGCGTGTATGTGTATACCGGTATTACCTCTCTGGTTATAGTGACCTGACCGGCTTGGGGGCCGCAGGATTTCCCTGAGCAGGGCTGTTGCTAGGGGCCTGGGCACCTTCCTCCATCCTGACTGGTTTCTGCAGGGTAATGTAGCCAATCAGGAGGTGTCAGGAGCCTAAGGGTGGGGCCAAGGAGAGAAGGAAACAGCATGGAAGAGCATGTGTTTGCGCATCTCGCACCTTTCACCATTGTGACCAGTATTTTTGGAGAAGCCACCTCGCAACTCTACCTACAAACTGTTTCCCTGGTGGATCTTGATACCCTAGTCCAACACTGGCTAATATACTGTGTACTTTGTCCAGCTCAAGATGGAAAACAATGGCCACCAACTAGCCAATAACTTTGCCCTAAATCAGTGACAGGAAGCGGTCTGGTTGCCATTTTGGGAAAAGGGCAAAATTGTATCTTCTTTTAACAAAATGAAACTGCAGGTCTTCCAGTGTAAGACAGCTGCAATCTTAGATTCTGAATGTACAGTTTTCTTTTTCTGGATGCTAATGAACTATTTCTCCTTAAATCTTTTTGGATTGGCCACTTAAGCACTAAGGGGTTCAAAAGTAGCTCTGCACCTGTCGATGGGACTTGACCACTGAGGGAAGGACATCCAATAACAGTTCGGTTTACGGCCTTCAGAAGGTAGCAATTCCACAAAGAATGTCCATTAGGATCTAATGTTCTTTAAACAGTAATAATCATGACTTACCCACACCTCGAGCTGCATCCCTCTCCCATTCCCAATAAACACACCATACAAATTTTTGGGAGAAATTATGGTCACAGCTTTTATTTATAACAACATATAAATATTCCATATTTATCCCAAACTAGGCACTCAGCCAGATTTCTCTGTCCACATCTACCAGAGCTCGAGGGATACTCTCAGCTCGTGCTCTTCTAGCCATTCAGTACCTTAGTCGGAATGCACAGAGTCCCCATCGGAAGGTCACCACCACACCAACCGAACCTAGTCTGAAATGGCACAGCCTTCAACCAATTCCACCTGGAAGTTCACCACCATTCTGCAGGAGCCTGGAATGGTACTGCCTCCTCCAACTAATATACTTCCGAGGTCTGAGACCTGCCTCCCGGAGCCAATACTGACTGAGTCCCCCTCCCAGAGTAACATTACTTCCACCAACACATACCTCAAGCTGCGACAAAACAAAGCAATATCCCTATCTTTTCTTCCAATGCCGACATCCCTCGTGTCGAAAAACAGGGTGGGTGGGATTTCACTCCAGTAGATCATAGAAGGAGAAGCTAGGATCCCTCCCCTTTGCCTTAGGTACTCCTTCCTTAAACCCTCCCCCTGGTCTGAGATCACAGCACCTTAAGGGGAAGGTCCCCTCGACCTTATGTCATGCCGTCTATTCCTTACAAATCAAGGGCTTTCTTTCTCTGTGAATTTCCAACACCAGCCATTAAATAAACTAGGAAGTGGTATGCTGGAAATGTCTTTCTGATTTCTCAGAACTCCCTATTACTTTGCAGAAACCTTGATATAACACAGCACAGGTAGAGTACTGTATTGTCTGTGAGTGGAATTCCTGGCATAAAGATATTTTTGGCTGTGATCAGCACTGAAAGAGAAGGAGATCCACATTACAACTAACGAGGGCTATACTAGAGTCAAAGCACGTGTGTCACCTTCCACTACCAGGGGCGAAGCACCCACACAAATAAAAAACCACAGGCTTACAATGCAAGTTGTGTATATAAGCACGTGTGGGAATGTGTTTATCTTTGTCCGTGTGAGAGTGCATGTGTACTGTAAGTCTGTGTATATGAGATTGTATATATCCCCTGTGTCTGTGTTTAGACTATGTGTATCAGAGCCTTTAAGGCTAATTCAATATGCATCAACGTGGCCAATCGAAGACCCCCATTCACTTGAATGGGGACTTCAGGGTATTTTGAATGAGCCCCTTTGTGAGCGTTGAGTGCGTTCCACCATGCAAAGAACAGCAAAGATAACAACCCATAAGTGAGACTGCACGTGTTCTACAGGTCCCCAAATCTGTTTCAGTCACCCCATTGGCACATCACACTGTGGTTAAGATGTAGTCAAGAATTCTGGGTAGTGACATGCAAGTGAGCACACTGAATGTGTCACTCTTAGCTCACAATCCATTTTTACATGGATTCCTTAGATATGTTACTTGATGCTGTACACAACTTGTACTGTATAGCTAAGCCAGGGACAAGGAAGATACAGAATCAGTGGACAATGTATAGAGAGGAATAGAGATGGGAGCTGGGAGTCATCAGAACGTGATGCATGGTACTGTGCCTGATCAAATCAATGGCAGCAAGAGCTAGATCGGACGCCATACCACGACCAAAGAGAGAATATGTATAGTTGTATACAGAATACATATGTATTATATATATATCTATATATATATAGATATATATATAGATATATATATATACACACACACACACAGACATACTGAGAGAGAGGCATGTATAATAGACTACATATATATACAGTATATATAGAAGGCCCCCTGCAGCAGTCACAGCCTCTCTCTCTCCCCCCCTCCCCCTGCGTGCCCGGGTAAGAAGTGTGTGTGTGGTAATTATGTGAATGGTGGGAGAGGGGGGGGGGGTTTATGTGTATTGGGGGAGGGGTTGTGTATTGGGGAGAGAGAGGTGGGGGGTTGGGGGAGAGAGCTGGGGTGTGAGGGGGAGAGAGAGCTGGGGGTGTGGGGGAAAGAGAGGGGGTGAGGGGGAGAGAGTGGTTGGGCTGTGAGGGAGAGAGAGAGTTGGGGCAGGTGAGGGGGAGAGAGAGCTGGGGGGTGAGGGGGAAAGAAGTGAGAGGGAGAGAGGCGAGGGTGTGCATGGGGAGAGAGAAGTTAGGTGGGTGAAGGGGAGAGAGAGCTGGGGGTGAGGGGGAGATAGAGTTTGGGGTGAGGGGAGAGAGATGTGGGGTGGGTGAGGGGGAGAGAGAGGTACGGGTAAGGGGGGAGAGGTGGGGGTGAGGGAGAGAGAGAGATATGTGTATTTTGTGTGCACTAATTGGTTGGTGCCCGCCACTCACTCCTGAACTCCCAAGTGTGCCCTTGGACACAAAAAGGTTTTGGACCCCTGATGTAGAAATATACTATTATATACTGTAGATTTGAGCATTTAGGTCACATGCTGCCATCTTTTTCCATAAACCAAACACATTACAAATTCAACAACCCGTGGTTTCTAAAAGCAATTCTTAGTTCTGTTACATCATTTGTTCGCTAGGTCACTGTACATGAATGTAAATATTTGTCATACTGTGCTATAAATGCAACTTGATTTGTGAGCCTCATAATGGTGGCGGCAAACCAGACAGTATTATTTCTTGGTTTAAGTTCAAAGTAATGAAACTAGAAATGTTCCAGATACATGATATATATGTATGAATGATTTCATCTTTTCTTACAATTCTCCTTAATAAATATATATATTCATTTTTTATTTTATATATATACAACTTTCTTAACTTGCTTTCACAGTAACCTTTTGACACCTCTAGCCATAAAACACATCCACACCAGGGGAAGGAACAGCACAGATAACATTCCAAGAGACACTGTTGTTAAGTTTACCTTTTGCTTCATTCATTGTAACATCGCCGGAAGAAGAGATCAGTGTATCTCGAAAGCTCGCACAAATAAAAGCATTTCGTTAGCCACAGAACGGTATCATCTATTTATTTTTTTGATTATATATATATATAAAAAAACAACGTTGCACCCCCTTGAGAAAGGTCCTATTCCAGGACCGAAACGTCGGATTGGGTGACTTATCTTTTTTATTCAGATGCCCAATACAGTTTTTCATGATTACTGAACCGAGTGCAGTCTTTCTTTACCGGACGAGAGAATGGTAATGTTGTTTTTCTATTATTTGAGACTAGCACCTGTCTATATGAACCAGTACATTGAGTGCAAGCTGTGATGTTTGTTTTTATATATATATATATATATATATATATATATATATATATATATATATATATATAAAATAAAAAATGAATATATATATTTATTAAGGAGAATTGTAAGAAAAGATGAAATCATTCAAAGAGGTGTCGTAAAGGTGAGATCCCACGTAGGACTAAAGTGATCTAATATCTTGGTGGTTGGTGGCTTAACATCAAACAAGCACAGGTATGTTAAATCAGCCTTATATTTCTATTAGTTTTCCCATGACAAAGTTATATACTCTTATCAGGGATTGAACTGAGACTGCAAGGTCAAATCCTAACCACTAGTAGGGCCTTGGCCATGTTACGTGCTTGCTGGCGGAAGCGCGCTGAGGCGCACTCCCGCTCAGCACTGCGCCCCGACAGCCGCAATTAGAGCGGCTTTAGTAGGGGCTCACCTGCGCTTCCGCGCGCTTGCGGAAGCGCAGGTCTTGGGGGAATTTAAAATTCCCCCGCTTGCCGGCGAGACAGGCCGGTCACGTGAGCGGTTAGCCCAATGAGGGCGAACCAGCTCCATGACGTCACTGGCCCGCCCCCGGCCAGTGACGCGCCCGCCCCCGGACCGCCCCCTGATGGCCTGCTGAGAGCGCTTGCGGTAAGCAACCGCAAGGCCAGGGAAAGCACCCGCTTTCCCTGAGCCTCAGCGCGCCTCAGCACGCCAGCGGTAAGCGTGTCCGAGGCCTAGAGCACATGAGATGGGGCAAACCAACCCATGTGAAGGTGCAGTCAAACTGCATTCCAGATGATGGTTGATAAGACCACAGTATGAAGAGTGACATGTCCTAACTTAATGGAGCTTCAGCCAGGAATTGAACCTGAGCCATGGTAGTGATCAAGGAGAAGACACCAGGCACGACCAACTGTCCCCTATCTGCATTCCAACTGATGATTAAGAGGTCACAAGCGTTCAGGACCATTCAAACACATTATTCCAGCAGAAGGGGAGCTGGACATTTTATTTTTGAACATCATGTAGCATTGTAGCATATAGGTACTATTCCCAGGCATTTGTTTTCTTGCTAAACATATAGGATAATGGCATTCTAGCATTGAAAATGAACCTTATGAAGAGTATGCCGGTATATGAAGATCTTAAAGAGAGCTGTATTATGATAGTTTGGGAGCAAAATTGAAGTAGATTAATGAAAGTAAGATTTATTTGACTTAACCATTTTATTGCCAAAGAGGGCTATGCAGCATACGGCAGAAAGGTTAATGTCTGTTTTCACATGTATCTCACTTTCACGAATCTCTACCTGAAGAAGAGACATTTGATGTTTACCAAGCTCTGTACACTGTAATTTAATTATTGAAGAACTAATGTTAATCCATTCTCAGTGGTTTCCAATGCCAGTCTTCAAAGAGCCCAAACAGTCCGTGTTTTAACGATATAAACACACACATGAGCACAAATGGCTAAATCATTTTGACTGAACCATCTATGCTCCTGTGAGGATATCCTTAAAGCCTTGACTGTTATTTATTTATCAAATGTTTTTCCAGGAAGTAATACATTGAAAGTTACCGCTCGTTTTCAAGTATGTCCTGGGCACAGAGTTATGATGACAATCATGGTTACATTAAATGAACCGGGTTATACATTATATTTAATGACATTGTTTGAACAGTTAAAGATAATATACGTTATGGGTGTATGTAACAGTTACAAACCAGATTAAAATGTGAGACAGCTTTAGTTTTGAAAGAACTTAGACTGGTGGTGGATGTGAGAGTCTCAGGTAGATTGTTCCAGTTTTGGGGTGCACGGTAAGAGAAGGAAGGGCGGCCGGATACTTTGCTGAATCTTGGGACTGTGAACAGTCTTTTGGAGTCAGATCTCATTTAATAAGTGCTGCATGTGGTAGGGGTGAGGAGCTTGTTCAGATAGACGGGTAGCTTGCCCAGAAACTATTTGAAGGCAAGACAGGAAAAATGTACTTTGTGCCTAGACTCAAGTGATGGCAACCTAGATCTTTGAGCATTTTGCTGTAATGTGTGTTGCAGTTACATTGGAGAACAAAGCGGCGTATTGAGTTGTAGAGGGTGTCTAGTTTGGGGTGCTGTACCATATACTATGTCCCCATAGTCTATAATTGATGTAATAAGAAGCAGTGACATCATCGATGGGACTTCCTATTGGCCCATGTGACGTTAGAGCTTCAAACCTGAAAACCCTAATTGCTGAGCCATAACAGCTACCGGCACCTACTTCTGAGGAACGCATCTCTGAAATTAGGGGATTCCCAGTGCTGCAATTATCAGGGTTCAACTCCTGAGACCCCCTCCTCAATTCTATATTTAAAAAAAAAAAAACATTTAAAAAAAATTGCTGTCTTGGATGGCTCCTTTAAAACAATTCATGCTGGTCTAAGGTGGGAAACCCCTTCCATTGCTAAAAAATCTAAGATAAGCAAACTTATTTTTGCACTGATACATTAACCAGTTGGTATGCAGATGTGATTGCAAAAAGCACACTTGAGACCAAGAAAGAACATGTAATCTGTTGAGTCAACAGGTTATGGATTACAAAAAAAGTGAAGACACTCATTTCCTTGGTGCCTGCCAAGAAATGCATTAGTCACTGGATGCTTAGGGAATGATGCCAGGTCAACTTCATATTTATTTATTTTTTGCTTTTATATGATGTTGCCAATAATCCTAAAGCTGTTCAAAGTGAAACAATAGAAGTACAGTTAATGCATGCATGGGATGTCTCGCAATGCATTACAATGGCACCTGTGATACAGATATTATGTATCACAGTATGGGGTCTTTTCACAACTTGTTACATATCATTATTCTTGTTTCTCAAAAGTAGTACCGATGCTCTACCCGGTGCTGTATAAAATTAACTACAACATTGATTTAACAAGGTCCATAAAAGGGTAAGTGCTATAGACATAAACATAGTGAGGGGGAGAGAGCTTAGGGTTTGTTTTCATTTGATAATCACAATTGACAGCAGTTTTTTAGTTATTTTTTTTGCCCCATGGGCCACTTTGGGGTATATAGAACTACCCTTTTACACGTGTATTGTGGGAGCCAGGGTTGTAAATTTGCACTGGTAATGAGAATATTGCAGATGTAGAGCAGAATCCGAAGTGTAGCCAGCCCACCCAGCGAGAGGGACATCCTTGTACTACTACAAATGTCTTCTGTAGGTGTCAAAGTGGTCTGGGTTACGGGCAGACTACTGAGTTCTTGGGCATACAACTTTCAGTAACCAAAAGAACAGCTCGCACAATAAACACACCAAGGGGCTCCCGGGTACCCATTTGATGGGGGGACTGTCTTTGATGGGTCGGGAGGGCAACCATAGGTGAGACCTCTGCTGAGGCTTGGACTGGATGATTCTCTTAACTGAGACACTGGGAAAGTATGCCTAAGATCTCTGATACTCTGCAGGTCTCCTGACGTTGTTCCCACCTGCCGATGAAATAGTCTGCTGGTCACTTGCCTATTTGACTGCTGCATGGGGTAACACCGTAGCTTCTCTTCTCCTTGTCACCTTCCTGGGTCTAACTTTCTAGGCCTGATCTTCTTACTCCCTCCTGTTGGGGAACCTAAAGATATACTCCCATCTGTGATCACTTCCCATTGCTGATGCTACCAATATTAACCACATATGGGGGTACAAAAGTAAGACCAAACCACTGTTGAAAGGATTAATTGAATATAGGCAGAGTGGATGTATGAGGAATTGAGGTTGGTAAAACGCAGCACGGGGTGATTCTGTTAGATGAGCAAGCAAGCAGCTGTAAATGTTCTTAAGCCTTCACCTTTACTGGAAGAGCGCGAATACAAGTATGAGCAAAGAAACGCAGGGAGCAGTTATGTCTGACTTCTGGGCTTTAAATTACAATGGATAATGGTGCCTCACTTGTGAAACAGTGGATGGAACCTAGTTTATGAAGAGAAATTAGAAGCTGTAGCAAAACTGGGGACATAAATAATAACGTTATTTCATATAGTGCTCTTCTCCCAATGGGACTAAAGGTGCTTCGTAAACACAATACAGCACACGGTGTGCAGCACGTGAGGAATCTTACAGACACGGTTCACTGCCCAGATGAGTTCATAATCTGTTTTGGTGCCTGAGGCACAGGGAGATAAAGTGATTTGCCCAAGGTCACAAGGAGCCAACACCAGGTTCCTGATTCATACTCTGTGTCATTGTTTACAGCCAGTGTCTTTACTCACTGAGCCGCTCCTTAGCCCATAAAGGTATAATGACACTGTACTGCTAGACTGTAACTTTGTTATACATATTATTCCTCCCCACCCCACCCCCGACATAATCTGCTGCTTTATATTAATTGAGGATGAACTTCTTGATGCTTCAGAACAAATCCAATGGAATGTAAACTTGTTTGAGCACGGACCCCCTCGTCTATTATATGTATATGTAACCTTCAGCAACAAATATTCTAATGGTCCTTGTTATTGTCCCTTATTGTATGAAGTCTGATAGGCCATTGGGTCTCTCAGTGTGATATCCCTGGATTAGCGATATCGCACTCTATAGGGCCGTTGTCTTCTCAATTCTAGAGAGCAGTGTAATGAAACACTTGGCTATATGAATGACCATGATGTTTATAGTAGCATGTTATATATCATAGTAACTACTATCTTTTCTATCAGACGAGTACAGTGATGGCCAACTCCACAAACAAGTCAGGATTTCAGGATACCCCTGATTCAGCACCGGTGGTGCAGTCTTCGACCGAGCCTCGGATTGAGACACCAGAGCTGAAGCAGGGACTGATTGAGCCACCTGTGCTGAAGCTGGGATATTCTGAAAACCTGACCTGTTTGTGGCCCTTGAGAACTGGAGTTGGCCACCCCTGGACTAGCACAAATAATGTCTTGGCCTCAACCCTGACAATACCTATTGTATTTTCAATTATTATATTTCAATTTAATCAGAACCTCTCTGTAGGAACAGATAGGCAATTCATATGTTGTGTGGTAATCCAGTCCAACATGTGAAAGAATGTTTTTGTGTGTGAAACCTTTGAGGATCAGATCCATGTAGCACCAAAATGAACTCATGGAAACTCCAATCTGGTTTTATATTTGTAATATGGCTATTTTGATGAGCTGCTCTCTATGCCATCTCTTTCCAAGAAGAAGCCAGCAGCAGTATATTCCACTAATGTATATAAAATACAGAAAGTTGAAGACCAGTGACTATCACAAATGAAATGTTTTCCCTATCTATGTAAAGCGTTGTGGTCCACGTATTTACCCGAAATTTGTGTGGGATAGATAGCATCTAACGTATACAGTCTTAAGCAAAATCTGTTTATTGCTCTTCTTGACAAAGCATCCTGGTTGCATTTTGTAGCCCTGAAGGCACAGAATAGAAGATAATTGGAAAATACTAGGTATTAGCTTGATCTCCCTTGCTTTAGGGATGGACACTACCCTGTATAATCTGTAGCCTTGGGATATCTCTCCCGAACCTGTAATATACGGTCATTTTCTTCTTATTACACTTTACTTAATCTCTCCAGAATTTTATTAATGGCCTATAGTGTTCCTATGTTTGCTCTCTCTAGAGCAGTAGTGCTCAACTCCAGTCCTCAAGCACCCCTCCCATCCCCCCAACAGCTGAGGTTTTCAGGATATCCCTGCTTCAGCACAGGTAGCTCAATCAGTCCCTGCTCTGGCACAGGTGACTCAAGCAGAGACTCTGTCGAAGACATACTCTTCGACTGAGCCCCTGAATGAGCCACCAGTGCTGAAGCTGGGTGTCCTGAAAACCTGACCTGTTGGGGGAGGGGGGGGGGGTTGAGGATTGGAGTTGAGCATCCTCGATCTAGAGAACATGTATGAAGGTGTTAAGAATTGTATCTTGCATAAATTTGTGCCAGCGTCATGCTTGAGCTTCTTAAAACCACCGCTGATCTTTTCTGTGGATGGCCAAACCTGGTTTAATTGACTAAAAGAGGAAAGAAACTGCATCAGTTACAGACACAAACTTTGATAAATCCAGTGCTAACATTGCACCAATAAACTCTTCCCCTAACTTGTCCTATTACCACTAACAACCCCTATAACCCCACCTATAACTGCTTCGGACCCTCTGAAAAGCAAGAAGTGAACAATGTACGTCGTGATCAGATGAACGAAAAAAGGAACAGAATAATAAAATATTGGAGATCATGCTGTGGGCTACAGTACTTGACAACAGACAGGCAGTTGCAGAAGGCTGTAATTAGGATAATGACAGATGCACAGAGATAATCTATTGATTAGTGAGAATTACTGTTCAAACACAGCTAGAAATCAGCATTTTGTTCCACTGTAAAAATAAAGGTGCAATCCCTCACCTGAAGCAATCTTTGCACCCAGGGTACAAAAACAAGTTCAGGGATGCTTATCATTCTTCAAAATGAGCTCTCTCTGATTCGATACCAGGTTTGCTGTAGTGTAGATGTTCTGATGGAGCAAAATGGAAGTGCTTGGTAACTGTAGTCATACAGTACCTGTAAAGACCTCACAGGACCTTTCTTCTGATGTCCCTTAGATGTTTTTAGACCTTCAGCCATCTGAAGAACATCTACAGTACACTAGATGAGTCTGAGGTCTCCAAATCTTGTGGAGAACTGCATCTACGAATAACTTGCACCCTGGTCCATTAAACAGTATCACAACCAGCAACAATTCTACACTTTTTTCCAAGAAGACAATGACTACTAGAACTCAATACTACAGAAGATATTGAAACATGAATTATACCTTAATAAGTGCCCATGGGTGAACCTGAGCCACATCCAACAAAGTGAAGCTCACTTTGAAAAGTGTGTACTAGCCCCTGAACCTAATACAAAAGCCAACACAGTGAAGTAAAATAATGTGAGCATGATATTCTAGAGGTACATAAATTACAGAAGTTGTGGGGCTAAGCAAACTTTTCTTTGATAATAAATAGACCCATTATTAATGTTGACTACTCATTCAATTCACTTACACAATGCGGTGTTCATCAGTCGCTGAATATAATAATTGACCTCCATTGTCTGCAAAGACCCGGGACATTTTTGAACCACAGAGAAACCTGGTATAATAGATCAAGTTTTATGGCCCATTAAGTTTTTATGGGCGAGGCATTTTAAGCGTTGGGATTTCCAATAGTTCAACACCATAGAATCCCAGTTACTGGAATCCCAAACCCTTATGGTAAGCTGTCTTAAACATGAATAACAGGAAAAACAATGTACAGTATAAATTTCACAATGACTCACCATTGTTCTCCATGAACCTGCAATTAAGGTGTCACTCATAGTATAATTTCACTATAATATATATTGCAATTGCTATTGTCCTGACTGACCCCCTGTATCATTCCTAAACATTACCGGAGTTTATGTACAGTATCAAGACAAATACTCATTTGCTTGTGAGAGTGCTCCACAGTTGAGCCACACTACCAATGAATTTGTGGCTTCCTATTGGTCTCAGCTTTGGCAGCAATCTTGTTTTCCTTGGAGGGAGATTGAAACCTGGTAACTGTATCACTAAGTATCTCGGGAACCAGCTTCTGGGTACCCCCAGGTCCCATCCTGAAAAAAGAACAGGGACTATAAATAGAAACGAGTAAGGAGGTATTGCTGTTTTAAAGGAGATTAAATAACTTACATAGTTGTAGCGTTTGATACAGCCAATTAAAATACATAACTCCGTCCTAACTGATCCGACTGACATTACCAAGGCAAAGATAATGAGTGGGAATAACCCAAAACATACAGTGCTTAACAAAAAAAAACAAATCATGCAATGACTGAATAATTATTCAAATGCTTTGCATAGAAAAAAAAATGGAGGTAAATTCACTGATGATCATAAATCATAAAAAAAATGCACATGGGATAAATCATTGTGATTGCAATCTGTAGCACCCCTTTGTTTTTCAAGGTTACATTGCTGAAGGATTGGTTATCCTGATATTGGGGCAGCAGATGCAGCAAACAGCCTTAGCTGGACGTTATACTATCAAGAACACTGCTATATTTATAGCACCTGTCACTCAACAACTGCATTTGTTCCTTCCCTTGGGGTCCCAGCTGAACAAATCTCAGCGACCCCATAGGGGGTTCATGGTGCAAACTTGTTTGGACTTCCATGCATATCGAGTTGGTGACTCTTTACCTTTGAGCTTCTTTTACTTGTGGTTCATGTCATTCCATTTTTATTCACCTTGTGTTTAGCGGCTTATACACCTGCACCGTACACAGTTTTAATTCACATATATTTAATTCACAATAAGCCTTGTCTAGGCACTACTTCCCCAATGCCTTCCATCCCCCTCCATCATCCCCCCTCTGAGAACCACCAGTCATTCAACACAGAGATTAGGACCGTGCATTCATCACAGGAGCACTGTTGCTTAGCACACACTATTTCTTTGTTTTTTATTGAAACAATTTAACTTGTGAGAGTCCAAAAATGTTTGAAAATGAGAGGGGGATGCCGTGGACTGAGTAAATCCTTTAATAAGATGAATGAAAAAAAAATGTCTAAGAAGGAGGCTGGGGTAAACAAATAGGGAACCCAAATGAAAAAGCCAGTCCTGGTTCTTATATATCCGAGGTCCACAGTATAGTCAAACATGTGATGCAGTCCCCGGTGAAAAATACAGACCATCTCCAATGAATGAAGCTGCGGAGGTATTCACGGTGACCCCGATGGCGTTCTGGCGCGCTCCTGTCACACAACGATGACGCAGCTAGATAGACGGGAAGGCGGTGCGCAGCGATTGAGAAAAAAATCCAGGGCTGGAGCAGGTGATATTTAGAAAATGTATTGGCACATCTTGAACAGGGTAAGTGAACTCTTAGGCTGCGGGCAGGGGGACGCTGAGTGGGCGCTCGCGCTGCGCGCGATGAAACACATTGTTGCAAAGTGTGTGGCCAGCGTGAGCGAGCAGAGCAAGCAAATTTGATTTGCGTGCTTTCTGGCGCGTCACGTGAGCAGCTCTCCCAATGAGGGCGAGCCAGCTCAGTGACGTCATGGCCGCGCCCCCTGACACCCCTGACACGCCCCCCGTGAATGCACCTAGTCGGCTACAAATCACCAAGCAGAGCGTGTGACGTCACCGCACACGAGCGCCAGTGCGCTCGCTCCCTGCCTGGCCGTAACCTTACGCGTTTCACGCCTCGCGGGCACTTTATCAAAGAGAACCAAGGCACAGGCTGGTATACATGGATTTTTTCTGAAAAACTGTAAAAAAAAATAATATATATATAAATATTGATTTGTTTCTAATTAGGAGACTAAAATATCCTTTTGAAAATAACACAGAATATCTATAGGAGACGCCAGGAGTCACTGCACCGCATAGATTACAATCTAATTTTGTTTGTGTTGGCCAAGGTTCCAATCATTAATGTGATATAACCCAGGTGAGATGACACTGCTTTTTGTTTATTTTCACTGGAGTTCTATGTAAGTATGTACAGGTATATAAGTATGCACAGGTATGTAAGTATGCACAGGTATGTAAGTATGCACAGGTATGTAAATATGTACAGGTATGTATGTAAGTATGCACAGGTATGTAAGTATGCACAGGTATGTAAGTATGTATTGGTATGTACAGGTATATAAGTATGCACAGGTATGTATTTATGTATGGGTATGTTATTATGTACAGGTATATAATATGTACAGGTATGTAAGTATGCACAGGTATGTAAGTATGCACAGGTATGTAAGTATGCACGGGTATGTAAGTATGCACAGGTATGTATGTATGTATGTATGGGTATGTAAGTATGTATGGGTATGTAAGTATGTACAGGTATATAAGTATGCACAGGTATGTAAGTATGTACGGGTATGTAAGTATGTACAGGTATGTAAGTATGCACAGGTATGTAAGTATGCATGGGTATGTAAGTATGCACGGCTATGTAAGTATGCACATGTATGTATGTATGCACATGTATGTATGTATGTACAGGTATGTATGTATGTACAGTACAGGTATTTATGTACAGTATGTACAGGTATGTAGGTATGTATATATGTACAGATCTTCTGGAACCAGGGTCACATGTAGGATGTGAATGACTGCAGTGCTTTAACTCATCCCCTTTCGAAAGCACACAAAGTCCTATTTTCTTCAACTTTATTGGGGGAATCAACAGAAATATAAAAGGTACTTGCTGATGGTGGTATGTAGTGAGAGAGTGCTTCTCTAGATGACGGTGCCTTGGTATGGGGGGAAGGTAAAAATGATGGCCTTGCAGGGGGTGTAATGGAGGTGGAAAGTACTCACAAAGCCAGCTTGTAGGGAAAGAAAAACCCTTTCCTGTGGCAGGCAGGAACAGTCTAAGGGCCAATGTAACTGCCAGAAAGACAGGGGAGCAAGCAGGGCTAAACCAACCTCCTGGCTATGAAGATTGGTAGGTTTCCAGGGCAACCAACTAGGGCTGTGTAAAGGGCATGTGTAGCAATAATGTTGCATTTCACACAGGCAGCTAGCTGCTGGAACAGGAGAAAAACATGCAGCTTAACTAGGGAGACAGTTTACTTGAAAGCTGCAAAGGGACACAGAAAATGTGTAATCCTGTTCCAGGACAACAGGTATGTATGTATGTATGTACAGGTATCTATGTATGTATGTACAGGTATGTACAGGTATGTATGTATATCTTTATTTGTATAGCACCATACACGTAGTCAGCGCTTTACAGCAGTAACGACCGCGCAGCAGATTTTTGAACAGACAAATTATTTCGTTTTTTCGTGCAACGGCCAGGTCACGGGAGCGGTTCAGCCAATGAGGGTGAACCAGCCTTGTGATGTCACGGCCACGCCTCCCCATTATAGTGCACAGATCCCTCCGTATAGTGTTCGGCGCCTGCACTGTAAACAAACCCTAACCCGTCGTGAGGGAAGGGTCCAGTGTGGGGGAAGGGCTGTGCGGGGGATGGGCTGATATGAGTGAGGTGCTGGTATGGGGGAGGGGCTGTGTGGGCGATGGGGTGATATGGGGGAGGAGCTGGTATGGGGGAGGGACTGGTGTGGGGGAGGGGCTGTGTGGGGATGGGGTGATATGGGGGAGGAGCTGGTATGGGGGAGGGACTGGTGTGGAGGAGGGGCTGTGGGAGGGTGGGCTGATATAGGGGAGGAGTTGGTATGGGGGAGGGGCTGTGTGGGGATGGGCTGATATGGGGGAGGAGCTGGTATGGGGGAGGGGCCTGCGCTGCCTCTGCAGCAGGTCCTATCGCGAGACTTGCCGGGCCATTGTAGTGCCTGGTTAGCCTTCGCGCCTGATGCTGCTGCTGCAACCACATGGCCCCACATGCAAGCTGCGCCTCACCTCCACCTGGCTCTGCTCCTTTGAAGTGTGGTCAGTGACCCTGATCTGTGGGATACTACTGACTAGGATAAGTGTAACCCCCTTGGGAATACAAGAATCTTAAAGGGTTAACAGCGTGGGCTCACACAGAGTAACGCTTCTCTGCTGATAGCCGGGACTTGGCAAAACGTAAGTCCCGCCCACTTCTGCCTGGTGACAGCGATGTCACGGTAGGGTATATATAGTGAGGACAACAGGTTCCTGGAGAAGATCTAGTGAAGGAGCCTCCCTGTGAACAGTTTATATATGTTCGGTGTTAAGGGATCTCCTTTTCTCATGTTGTAGCTAGGGGCAGAGTCCTACCCAGATAGAGTCCATAGGAACGGCTCTATACTACTATTTTGTTTCCCATGGAGGAAGCCAATGACTAGACAGAGTTCTCCAAGGCGCAGCCCCGAGGCATAGTAGGATCAACCCAAGTGGAGGGTCTGTTGCCAACTCCATCACCAAAAGCCTCAGAGGGTATTTAGTACCCGAGACGAGGATACTGATAACAGCCAGAGAGTGTAGTACAGGGCCCGCCAGTAGCCACAGAAGACAATGCGTTATCGTTACTATACAGAAGGGGGATCGTTTCGGAAACCAGTTATGAGCCAAGCCTTAGTACCTACTTAGCGGGCCAAGAGTGGGGCAACTAGGGAAGCACATACAGACAGGAGAACCTGTATTTATACCAGAGACTGTATGTACTGTATACAGGCATACCCCGCATTAACGTACGCAATGGGTCCAGAGCATGTATGTAAAGCGAAAATGTACTTAAAGTGAAGCACTACCATTTTCCCACTTATCGATGCATGTACTGTACGGCAATCATCATATACGTGCATAACTGATGTAAATAACGCATGTGTAACAGGCTCTATAGTCTCCCCGCTTGCGCACAGCTTCGGTACGGGTAGGGAGCTGGTATTGCTGTTCAGGACGTGCTGACAGGTGCATGCGTGAGCTGCCGTTTGCCTATTGGGCGATATGTCCTTACTCGCGAGTGTACATAAAGTGAGTGTCCTTAAACCGGGGTATGACTGTATAAACTGAAGTGTATGTTGAGACTGATCATTTATCAATGGTGGTTAATAAAGCTCCTGTTTGTATGAATAAAGTTCCTGGCGCCCATCATTGCATTATCAAAGCCCAGCCTGCACAGATCTAGTACCAAGACAAGGTAACACAGTCTGAGCACGCCCTGTAAATAAACACCCAATGTAAACTCCTTAGGAGCCGGGCAAGCAGGGTTACATAAGTACGTAAGAAAGTAGGGGAGTAAGAGAGATAGAGGTAGGGCAGAGTAAGAGAGAGAGAGGGGATGAGGGTGAGAGAGAGGGGAGTGGGGAGTAAGAGAGAAAGGGGAGGGGGAGTAAGAGAGAGAGAGAGGGTGAGGGCGAGTAGGAGAGAGAGGGAAGGGCTGGAGTAAGAAAGAGGGGTGGAGGGGAGTGAGAGAGCAGGAGGGGGGAGTAAGCAAGAGGGAAAAGGGAAGTAAGAGAGAGAGAGGGGAGGTGGGATTTAAAGAGAGGGTAGGGGGGAGTAAGAAATAGAGGGGAAGGGGGAGTAAGAAATAGAGGGGAAGGGGGAGTAAGTGAGCGGGGAGGGCGGAGTAAGAGAGGGGAGGGGGAGTAAGAGGAGGCGGCGAAGGGGGAGCAAGAGAGAGGGGATGGGGGTGTAAAAGAGAGGGGGAGGCGCAGAGAGAGAGGAGACGGGGGAGTAAGAGAGCAAGGGTGAGTAAAGACAGAGGGAAGGGGAAGTAAGAAAGAGAGGGGGGTAAGAGAGAAATGGGAGGGGGTGAGTAAGAGAGAGGGGAAGAGGAGAGAGTGAGAGATGGGGAAGAGTCAGAGAGAGAGGGTGAGGAGGAGAAAAGGTGTGACATGTAGAGGAGAAGCAGGTGAGAAGAACGTGGGGGAGAAGCTGGTGAGGAGGGTAGCATGTGATTGAGAAGATGGTGAGGAGGGGATCATGTGATTGAGAAGCTGGTGAGGAGGGGAGCATTTGGGGGAGAAGCAGCTGAGGAGAATAGCATGTGGGGGAGAAGCAGATGAGGAGGGGAGTATGTGAGGGAGAAGCTGGTGAGGAGGGGAGCATGTGGGGGAGAAGCTGGTGAGAAGAACATGTGGGGGAGAACCTGGTGAGGAGGGCAGCATGTGGGGGAGAAGCTGGTGAGGAGGGCAGCATGTGGGGGAGAAGCAGATGAGGAGGGGTGCATGCGGGGGAGAAGCTGGCGAGGAGGGAAGCATGTGAGGGAGAAGCAGATGAGATGGGGAGCATGCGGGGGAGAAGCTGGTAAGGAGGGGAGCATCTGGGGGAGAAGCTGGTGAGAAGAACATGTGGGGGAGAAGCTGGTGAGAAGAACATGTGGGGGAGAAGCTGGTGAGAAGAACATGTGGGGGAGAAGCTGGTGAGAAGAACATGTGGGGGAGAAGCTGGTGAGGGGGGGAGCATGTGGGGGAGAAGCTGGTGAGGAGGGGGGCATGTGGGGGAGAAGCTGGTGAGGAGGGGAGCATGTGGGAGAGAAGCTGGTAAGGAGGGGAGCATGTGGGAGAGAAGCTGGTAAGGAGGGGAGCATGTGGGGGAGAAGCTGGTGAGGAGGGGAGCATCTGGGGGAGAAGCTGGTGAGAAGAACATGTGGGGGAGAAGCTGTTGAGGAGGGGAGCATGTGGGGGAGAAGCTGGTGAAGAGGGGGGCATGTGGGGGAGAAGTGTAACGTGGAACTGGCCTGCTCTGGTTGACAAGAATCCCAGAAGTGAAGCACCGTCCGAAGAGAGCGCTCCCCATTACTCTATTAGTCTGCGTTTACAAAACAGAAGACAAAATGCTTATGTTTTAAATTGAGACGTAAATGTAACATCCCGTTAATTGGGAATGAATAGT
This sequence comes from Ascaphus truei, assembly GCF_040206685.1. Classification (NCBI taxonomy): domain Eukaryota; kingdom Metazoa; phylum Chordata; class Amphibia; order Anura; family Ascaphidae; genus Ascaphus; species Ascaphus truei. Next base: position 17,796,602 of record NC_134491.1, on the reverse strand, counting down.
GCTTTCTGAGTAGGTGTGTGACATGGCACGTTCAGTACAGCCTCGGCCAGCAGCTATGTGGGCCAGTGAGAAAATGTAATGATTGACAGCTCTGCATGTGGCAGGGGAACACTTGGGGGGATATGTAATAAATTGCTATAAGTAATATAATATATACTGTATATATAAACGCATTGTAATATATTCAGTGAGTACTAATTCATGCACCATTGTCCCTCTATGTCAGGGGCGGCCAACTCCATTCCTCAAGGGCCACCAACAAGTTAGGTTTTCAGGATATCCCTGCTTCAGCACAGGTGGCTCAATCAGTGGCTAGGACCCAATGATGACCCTGAGAGGTTCGAAAGATCTTAACATATCCAGTGGCGGATTTCCCATCAGGCCCAATAGGCCCCGGCCTAAGGCTCAACATTTTGGGGTGGCACAATTTGGAGGCGGCATGCGCAGCCGGCAACGTTGCAACAGCAACGAGGCAGCGCTGGAAGAGAAGGGCGGCACCAGGTAAGTGCCTATGGGCGCCATTTTTTTTAAATCCGCCACTGAACATATCAACTACTTGTTGGTTCAATAAAAGGTATCATACCCCCTACTTCCTCTCCCTCCTGTGTTACTATGTGGAAGAAAGGACCAGCACAGCGACCCCCCCTACCTTGGTTCTACGTATAAATCCATACTATAACTATATACAACTATATCCTCAGTAGTTCTATTCTGTAGGGTCTCTTTATTAAAGCTGCAAAACCGGGGCAAAATCAGTTAAAAAGTATTGCACCGGATTTATCAAAAGTCAAACCCCCGTTACTCTCCAAACCCCCTAACTCTCCAAACCCCCCTAACTCTCCAATGTATTCCTTTTCTGTGATAAAATCTGGTGCCATTTTTTCCCCCTGACTCACGCCACCTGCATATACTGTAGGCTCTGTGCGGCCTGAAACCCTTGGGGGGGTGGGGTTTTGGCTCTGGAGTGCAGATTTTTTCGGATAACTTTAAGCAACAATACACTGGGGACAGGAGCTTGCACTCTTTATTCGTTGATAATTCAGGGGGCCCTTACTTTTTTTTATTTGCATTTGCAGCTGGGAGACTTTGATATTTTTTTCCTGTTTATGGGAGCTCTGCTTGCTGAATTTGTTGTGTAGTATAAAACAGTATAAAACTATTTGACCTATCCCTGTTACTGTCCACAACTTCATATTCCCATTACTTGCTCCCTTAGAGCAGGTGCGCGCAAACTGGGGGGGCATGCCCCCCCCCAGGGGCGGGGTGCATGGTTTTCCATTGGCTCGCGGCGGTTGCAGAGGGACCGCGCTCTTCCCCAAGGCATTTAAATTAAGTTCCGGACGATCGCGTGAGGCCTCTGCAACTTCCCTTACCTAGTCTTCGGCGACGCAACACCGCGGGTTCACGTGACATCACGTTGCCACGGCAAAATAACGTCTTGTGACCCCGTGGCGTCATTTGACGCCGAAGACAAAATAAGGAGGGGGCGTGAGCTGGGGAGGAGAGCGTGAAGTGGGAAAAGTTTGCGCTCTCCTGCCTTAAAGTGTATTCCCTCAGTACCTTTTCCCCTTTTATTTCTGTTTGGGCCCCAATAAACACTTCAGTAAATAAGAAGCTTCCCCTTGTATGGTACATGGGACTGAGCTTAACTGCCTCTTTCAACTCACTACCCACAGTGAGCCTGGGACAGAACCCAACGGCATAATACAATCTGTACCACGTGATAATCTGGTGACTGAAACAGATTTGGAGGCCTGTGGAATACATGCAGATATAGCGATGGATTACGTACATGGTACAATGCAAGGTTTTTATCTTTTTTTTTTTTTTTTTTTTTTACTCCCGTAGCCTAATTGTGTTTAATTTTCTTTTTTAAATCTAACCTGATCTACGGCCTAATATAATATCGGTGAAGTCACTTCCCCGGCGCAGGAGAAGAATTGTGCTCCCGTTCACTTGAATGAAGCTAATCTCTTCCCCAACGCTGGGTAATAACTTCCCAGTATATTGAATAGAGGCACTAAAATGATGAAATCAACTCGGAGCATAAGCCAAAATATGAGTCATATCATGTGAATAGTATTACTTACCTCCCATTGTCTGGGTGCATTCAACCAATGTTAATTATTAAAGTAAACATTAAATAAATTGGCATTAGATGCTGGCAAAACACATTTGGGCATGTCATTCATACAAATGTGACTATCGTGATTCTGTGAAATGTTCTTTATTCCTGCGGCAGACTTATTTATTTAAATAATGCGAGGGAGGTTGTGAGCCCTTATAATTCCTGAGGAAGTGTTTTGGGTAAACCCCTAAACCAGGGGGGGGCAAATCCAGTCCTCAAGGGCCACCAACAGGTCAGGTTTTAAAAATATCGCTGCTTCAGCAAAGGTGGCTCAATCAGTGGCTCAGTCAACGACCAATTGACCCACCTGTGCTGAAGCAGGGATATCCCTAATACCTGACTGGTTGGTGGCCCTTGAGGACTGGAGTTGGCCACTCCTGCACTAAACCTAATTCAGTTTACCTTGTCGTCATAGAGGAGGGAGCAGTTTTCAACGGCCACTGTAAATCATTGTAAAGGGATGCATTATCCAAATCCTGCTTAGAACAGCCTTTTCATTGTTTGTGCTAGGCACCGGTGTGTTATGTTCAATAACAGGTCTTCCTCTTCTGCCTGGTAATATAACCCTTAAAGTGCCAACCTATGTTTAACCCTCCCTGCCCGGCTTATAGGGAGATTAAATTGGTGTACTGCGTTTGACCAACATAATAAAACGTGGATCTATGCTATTACTTTATGGACATCCATATCTACTCTTCCCGAGGCTCCTCTACTCTTGTCCTCCGGGAACCTGACTTCAAGATCAATCCCCCTATCTTATATATCCCTTTTGACATCAGTATCCCCATGGTAACACAAGGTGGGGGCACAGCACACACTCTCCTGCTACTAACGCCTCACAGTAACTTGGTAACCCCATTGAGGGGAGGTTACATATGCGACACGCAGTCACCTGCATTAGTAAAATTGATCTAAGAGCGCCTACATTCTATTAGTGCCATAGAGGTGCTGCATTTTGACCCTTTCCTGTTGTACAATATAAAGAGACTGTGTCCTTGTTATACTTGTTGATCTTGAGCTCTTCATTTAAATGCTCTTGGATTTTTTCTAAACAGAACTGAACTAAACTCTAAATGCCCTTTGTCCCATTTTAGCTAATGGGTAAGAGGGATACGGAAATCAGCGAACAGTATCTCTTTTATATAAAATCGCTTAAAAGGGGTTCCAAGCCTGCCAACGTCTAATCTGTAGATGCAGATAAAAACAACAGCCTGTCTGGGAATACATGCACAAATAATGCCCTGTATTTATTTATTGAGGACACATGACTTCTTATCAACGGTTAAGAGGCTACACTAACAAAAAAGAAGTATTTGACCCTTACATGCAAGTATAAACCTGGCTATGATCTCCATTCCATGATGATAATGCCAATTTAGTAATAGATGGGTCAGAGCAGGAGCGGATTTCCCGCAAGGCTGACTAGGTTTTTGGGGGTGCAACACTTTTTGAGGGAAGGCAATTTGTGTGTGTGTGAGTCTTGCCCTCTCCGGAGCAGCCCCCTTCCTGTAGTGTCGCATTGTCATGGCGGCCCTAAGTTACAAAGCCAGTACAACCAACCTCAACTGATGAGACCCACAAGGTCGAAAGTCTGTCTGTGAGTAGGTTTACTGGCTTTGCATCTCATCCCAGGCTATGTTTAAAAGCTGTGTTTAAAGCAGCATGCATTGGTTTAAGGGGTTAACCATGTAATGTGGTCCTGAGACAAAAGGTGGCACTGTGTGCTCATTTGCATGTCATTTCCCAGAATCCCTTGCTGCAGTGGAAGACCTGTCTAAGACATGTGAATGTGCTCACAAGCAATATTTTTATGTGATTATATACACACACACACACACACACAGTGTTCAGGAAAAAAGGGACCCATTTAGTTTTTTATTGTATTTATTTCTTGCTTAATCCCAATGAAAATTTGAACAATTGTAGGTTTGTTACGTAGATTAACACTATACAGTATACGGAGCACAATGTAGCTTGATACATTTCCTGTTATGTACAGTATGAAGAAGGTAAAAAGCCAAAATTCCCAGTACACTGAATCAACATGTGTGTCTTTCATACATCGTGATCATTCGGTGGATTTTGATCCAGTGGGTGTGAAATTGGTTTTGAAACACTACTTTATTTACTGATTGAATACCAGATTAAGGGCCTCATGCAGAGAGCATAGAATTTTAAAAATGGCGAATTTCATAAAAAGTAGCTTTTTTGGAGAGTTTTATTCTCCATATGCAGAAAAGTGCGAATTCTGCTATGTTTAACATGGATGCGTCTGGCGAGTTTAAATTGGCGAGATGCGCGCTTCAGAAACGTGTAAAAACAAATTCGCGCCTTTTTTTTCCCCTTTACTATAGGCGGCGAGCGCCATCTTGCCATATTTTCGTGGCGCGGCAAAAATGCGAGAATCGCGCCTTTTTTTGGCGCGAACAGCCGCTACTTGCCGTTCGCACCTCTCTGCATTCGGAGAGTTTTAAAAATGGCGCGATTGAGGTTCTCGCCAGCCGCGAGGCGAGTTTTAAACATAGAAATAAAAAAAAGGCGCGTTTTTCGCAACTCGCCATTTTATGCCGTTTTCTGAGGGAAATTGAACAAAAAATGGCGAGTTTTGCAATAACGATGCTCTCTGCATGAGGCCCTAAATTCAATCTGTTTGCTATTGTTACTAGCAGAATGTTATGGGGATTATGAGCTTTCTTTCTGAAAACCCTATTTTTATTTTAATGAAGATTTATACCTACAGAAGTAGGCTGCCAATGGCCTGTACGTGCAGTCTGTTTTTTGTTAATAGGCCAGGTCCTGCACTAATGGCATGTTTAAAGCTGCAGGCCTAGCAATATCCTACATGTGTTTTTTTAAATAAATACGTTCTGTACTATGAAAAAATACTTCTAGCATTAAAAAAGCACCTCTGAATGAATTTTTAATGTATTATAATGTAACAAGCATTTTGTGTTTCTATAGCAACCATTTACAAAGTCACATCCCCTTCCTCTTCTGAAACAGGCTCCACCACACCCCTTTTTGAGCCCTGCCCTCTCTTTTGCAGTGTACCAATTGTATCTAGTGACTGCTTGGTCATACAATGTCATTGTCCTCCATCCCATATTGAACTGCGTTGCGGAATATGTTGCCACCATACTTCATAATTATTAATAATATTATTATTATTAACGTATCAAAAACTAATTTAAAATACTTACACGAGTCTGGACTTTTTAAAATGATGTCAATCACCACCATTTAACCGGTTGCACATGTCACTGTCATAACATCAGTTTGGTGTCAGGGAAGACGTGCTGTTACCTTTGATTTACCTGTTTTTCTACGTACAGTACGTTTGCTGATGTCACCCCGCGGCCATGAAAGAGTGAATGTGTCAATTTATTTATATAGCAACGACACTGCGCGCAGGTCTTTACAAGACTCCACGGCAGGGAGGTACGAGCAATGGGGCGAAGAGCAGCGAGCAATGTGAGAGCCTGCCCCGAAAAGCTTACGCTCTAAAGCCTCTCTGGCATCAGGGCCCTATTTAACAATGGGAAGTCCGTGTTGGTTGGTGCATAGTTCAGCTCCATTGAAATAGGACTCAAATCCCTAGTTCAGAAAAGCAGCTTGAACGGATATTCAGTAAGGGCCTTAAGGTTTTAGTGTTGTTTCTGTTCGGGATACAGGGAAATAATGCACCTGCAGGGGATGTTGTAATAGGAGGTGTGATATAAAAAAAACCTGCGCTGTGGACAGTATTTCCTCCTCCCTTCAGCACCGTGGGAAGTAAACAGAAAACACACGTTATTGGTGGGAGTTACTCGAAGATGTATCAGTGACAATCCTTAGCGTTTTCAGTCAATCACAGGCTGTGGCCACCAGCTTTTCCAACGTGGAAACAGGGACACATTCAAAATGGATTTACAAAACAAAGCCATCACTTAAAGCAGCAATAATACATTTCCTCCTTTTTATTGTTCTTATTTGTATATGTAAAGCACGTGACAATGTATCATTCTGCATTCGTACCTAAGCTGGCAATCGTTTGGCGCTCCTGTTATAAATCTTGTCAAAATCCTGATTATGTGACTAACATAATGGCAGCTTCAGTCAGTGTAACTCAGCAGCTACAATGCATCCTTATATTACTACAGTAACATTATCTACTGTTACAGTTTGCAGCTCAAACTGCTGAGAATACTGTCAACAAATTATCCCAAAATAGAAGATTGTTGCAAAGATCTTGACCTGCTGGGGAGGTGGGTTAAAACTTGCTATATAAATCAAAGGATGCTTTAAAATGCATTCAAAATGGCATTAAGCGTTAAAAAATTTTTTAATACAGTAAGTATTATCTAATACTACAGAACTGATTTTTATTTTATTTATTTTTTTAAAACAAGATTTCACGTTTTGCTGCTTTAAAAATAAATATTATATTGGTATTTGTCTTTTAGCGTCTCCATTTCTGCTGAATTGTTGAATTATTTCAGTTTCCTAACATAACACAAACTCGTGAGTGCAACAAACTGACGTTTTGGTCTATATTAATAATTCCAGTTTACCAATATATTTAAAATGTTTACTCTTTGATATGATCAATCACATAATAACAGGCAGTCTCTATTTTTACGGTTTTACGAGTTTGAAGTGAGTCCGAAACAGGGAGAAGCGACATTTGAGCGATTTTGAGAAAATTATCGGGACAACGGGACGTTTAATGAAAATCCGGAAATGTCTCGGCTGAACCGGGATGTACGGTCACCCAACCACTGGAGTCATTTGGGCCCATGAAATGTGGATAAATAAATGATTAAAGCAGCAAATCCTTCACACTACTTGCTATAGCAAGAAAATAAATGTTTATTTTATTTTCTTCATTCTAAAGTCCTTTTGCTGCTGAATTTCACGATTCCGGGCTTTTAATTCCTGCAGTTGCATTCTGAAGATATGATTTGTTGAATAGGTTAGGGGTCCTCCCTAACCAACACCACCCACCCCCTCCCCCCCCACCCCCCAACTTCCTTCCAGATCCAGCCCCTGGGGTAAACTTCAGCGCCTTGCCCTTCCCTGCTCAGCTACCTTACTGGTGGGGGGGGGGGAACCTCCCCGCCTGTCCGAACGTACAGTCTGACCCCGTACTCCCCAGCGATTGGCACGATTGGTTTATTGAAGGGCGTGGTTTTCGAGTGCTTATTTATTTGTTTATAAAAATGTTTTACCAGGAAGTAATAATACATTGAGAGCTACCTCTCATTTTCAAGTATGTCCTGGGCACAGAGTTATGGTGACAGATACATGGTTACAAATACAGTTACATAAGTGAGCAGGGTTATCTTAATATATAAAATCGAAAGGTTGGTACTAGCTGTGGTGAATCTGATTGGCCAGAGGCTGAGGACCAATCAGATTGGCGAGTGTGACGTCACCCAACTGCCACTCTCTTCCCCTAGGCTCGGCGCCACACACACACACCTCTCCAACTCACCTCTCACCCTCCTCAGCGGTGCTCCAACTCACCTCTCCCCCTCCCCGCTCCAACTCACCTCTCCCCCTCCCCAGCGGCGCTCCAACTCACCTCTCCCCCTCCCCAGCGGCGCTCCAACTCACCTCTCCCCCTCCCCAGCGGCACTCCAACTCACCTCTCCCCCCTCCCCGCTCCAACTCACCTCTCCCCCCTCCCCGCTCCAACTCACCTCTCCCCCCTCCCCAGGGGCGCTCCAACTCACCTCACCCCTCCCCGCTCCAAGTCACCTCTCCCCCCTCCCCGCTCCAACTCACCTCTCCCCCTCCCCGCTCCAACTCACCTCTCCCCAGCGGCGCTCCAACTCACCTCTCCCCCTCCCCAGCGGCTCTCCAACTCACCTCTCCCCCTCCCCAGCGGCGCTCCAACTCACCTCTCCCCCTCCCCGCTCCAACTCACCTCTCCCCCTCCCCATCGACACTCCAACTCACCTCTCCCCCTCCCCATCGACACTCCAACTCACCTCTCCCCCTCCCCAGTGGCTCTCTAACTCACCTCTCCCCCTCCCCTCCCCGCTCCAACTCACCTCTCCCCCTCCCCGCTCCAACTCACCTCTCCCCCTCCCCATCGACACTCCAACTCACCTCTCCCCCTCCCCAGTGGCGCTCTAACTCACCTCTCCCCCTCCCCTCCCCGCTCCAACTCACCTCTCCCCCTCCCCGCTCTAACTCACCTCTCCCCCTCCCCGCTCCAACTCACCTCTCCCACGCCCCGCTCCAACTCACATCTCCCCCTCCCCGGCGGTGCTCCAACTCACCTCTCCCCCTCCCCAGCGGCGCTCCAACTCACCTCTCCCCCACCCCAGCGGCGCTCCAACTCACCTCTCCTCCTCCCCGCTCCAACTCACCTCTCCCCCTCCCCGGCGGGGGAACAGGCAGGCTGCCACGCGGCGACTAAGATGGCGGCGGCCGGAAGGACCCCCTCCCTCGCGGCACTGAGTCAGAAGATGGCGGTGCCCGGAAGTGCAGGTAGGTGTCGCGTGTGTGTCGCTCCCCCACCTCCGGCGCCAAAGTGTGTGTGTGTACGTGTGTGTACGTGTGTGTGTGTCAGTGTTTGCGACACTGTCCACTGCCCCCCCTCCTGTCCACTGCCCCCCCTCCTGTCCACTGCCCCCCCTCCTGTCCACTGCCCCCCGCTCCTGTCCACTGCCCCCCGCTCCTGTCCACTGCCCCCCCCTCCTGTCCACTGCCCCCCCCTCCTGTCCACTGGCCCCCCCTCTGTCCACTGCCCCCCCCCCCTCCTGTCCACTGCCCCCCCCCTCCTGTCCACTGCCCCCCCCCCTCCTGTCCACTGCCCCCCCCCCTCCTGTCCACTGCCCCACCCCCCTCCTGTCCACTGCCCCCCCCCCTCCTGTCCACTGCCCCCCCCTCCTGTCCACTGCCCCCCCTCCTGTCCACTGCCCCCCCCACTCCTGTCCACTGCCCCCCCCCACTCCTGTCCACTGCCCCCCCCCACTCCTGTCCACTGCCCCCCCCACTCCTGTCCACTGCCCCCCCCACTCCTGTCCACTGCCCCCCCCACTCCTGTCCACTGCCCCCCCACTCCTGTCCACTGCCCCCCCCCCACTCCTGTCCACTGCCCCCCCCCCCACTCCTGTCCACTGCCCCCCCCACTCCTGTCCACTGCCCCCCCCACTCCTGTCCACTGCCCCCCCACTCCTGTCCACTGCCCCCCCCACTCCTGTCCACTGCCCCCCCACTCCTGTCCACTGCCCCCCCCACTCCTGTCCACTGCCCCCCCCCACTCCTGTCCACTGCCCCCCCCCACTCCTGTCCACTGCCCCCCCCCACTCCTGTCCACTGCCCCCCCCCACTCCTGTCCACTGCCCCCCCACTCCTGTCCACTGCCCCCCCCCACTCCTGTCCACTGCCCCCCCCCCACTCCTGTCCACTGCCCCCCCCCACTCCTGTCCACTGCCCCCCCCCACTCCTGTCCACTGCCCCCCCCCACTCCTGTCCACTGCCCCCCCCCACTCCTGTCCACTGCCCCCCCCCCACTCCTGTCCACTGCCCCCCCCCCACTCCTGTCCACTGCCCCCCCCACTCCTGTCCACTGCCCCCCCCCACTCCTGTCCACTGCCCCCCCCCACTCCTGTCCACTGCCCCCCCCCCACTCCTGTCCACTGCCCCCCCCCCACTCCTGTCCACTGCCCCCCCCACTCCTGTCCACTGCCCCCCCCCCACTCCTGTCCACTGCCCCCCCCCCCCCACTCCTGTCCACTGCCCCCCCCCCCCCACTCCTGTCCACTGCCCCCCCCCCCCACTCCTGTCCACTGCCCCCCCCCCCACTCCTGTCCACTGCCCCCCCCCACTCCTGTCCACTGCCCCCCCCCACTCCTGTCCACTGCCCCCCCCCACTCCTGTCCACTGCCCCCCCCCCACTCCTGTCCACTGCCCCCCCCCCACTCCTGTCCACTGCCCCCCCCCACTCCTGTCCACTGCCCCCCCCCACTCCTGTCCACTGCCCCCCCCCCACTCCTGTCCACTGCCCCCCCCCACTCCTGTCCACTGCCCCCCCCCACTCCTGTCCACTGCCCCCCCCACTCCTGTCCACTGCCCCCCCCCACTCCTGTCCACTGCCCCCCCCACTCCTGTCCACTGCCCCCCCCCACTCCTGTCCACTGCCCCCCCCCACTCCTGTCCACTGCCCCCCCCCCACTCCTGTCCACTGCCCCCCCCCCACTCCTGTCCACTGCCCCCCCCCACTCCTGTCCACTGCCCCCCCCCCACTCCTGTCCACTGCCCCCCCCCCCACTCCTGTCCACTGCGCCCCCCACTCCTGTCCACTGCCCCCCCCCCCACTCCTGTCCACTGCCCCCCCCACTCCTGTCCCCTGCCCCCCCCCCCCACTCCTGTCCACTGCCCCCCCCCCCACTCCTGTCCACTGCCCCCCCCCCACTCCTGTCCACTGCCCCCCCCCACTCCTGTCCACTGCCCCCCCCCACTCCTGTCCACTGCCCCCCCCCACTCCTGTCCACTGCCCCCCCCCCACTCCTGTCCACTGCCCCCCCCACTCCTGTCCACTGCCCCCCCCCACTCCTGTCCACTGCCCCCCCCACTCCTGTCCACTGCGCCCCCCCTCCTGTCCACTGCCCCCCTCCTGTCCACTGCCCCCCCACTCCTGTCCACTGCCCCCCCACTCCTGTCCACTGCCCCCCCCCCACTCCTGTCCACTGCCCCCCCCCACTCCTGTCCACTGCCCCCCCCCACTCCTGTCCACTGCCCCCCCCCCACTCCTGTCCACTGCCCCCCCCCCACTCCTGTCCACTGCCCCCCCCCCACTCCTGTCCACTGCCCCCCCACTCCTGTCCACTGCCCCCCCACTCCTGTCCACTGCCCCCCCCACTCCTGTCCACTGTCCCCCCCCCACTCCTGTCCACTGCCCCCCCCCCACTCCTGTCCACTGCCCCCCCCCCCACTCCTGTCCACTGCCCCCCCCCCACTCCTGTCCACTGCCCCCCCCCCACTCCTGTCCACTGCCCCCCCCCCACTCCTGTCCACTGCCCCCCCCCCACTCCTGTCCACTGCCCCCCCCCCCACTCCTGTCCACTGCCCGCCCCCCACTCCTGTCCACTGCCCCCCCCCACTCCTGTCCACTGCCCCCCCCCACTCCTGTCCACTGCCCCCCCCCCACTCCTGTCCACTGCCCCCCCCCACTCCTGTCCACTGCCCCCCCCCCACTCCTGTCCACTGCCCCCCCCACTCCTGTCCACTGCCCCCCCCCACTCCTGTCCACTGCCCCCCCCCCACTCCTGTCCACTGCCCCCCCCCCACTCCTGTCCACTGCCCCCCCCCCACTCCTGTCCACTGCCCCCCCCCCACTCCTGTCCACTGCCCCCCCCCACTCCTGTCCACTGCCCCCCCCACTCCTGTCCACTGCCCCCCCCACTCCTGTCCACTGCCCCCCCCACTCCTGTCCACTGCCCCCCCCCCACTCCTGTCCACTGCCCCCCCCCCCACTCCTGTCCACTGCCCCCCCCCCCCACTCCTGTCCACTGCCCCCCCCCACTCCTGTCCACTGCCCCCCCCCACTCCTGTCCACTGCCCCCCCCACTCCTGTCCACTGCCCCCCCCACTCCTGTCCACTGCCCCCCCCACTCCTGTCCACTGCCCCCCCACTCCTGTCCACTGCCCCCCCCCCACTCCTGTCCACTGCCCCCCCCCACTCCTGTCCACTGCCCGCCCCCCCCCACTCCTGTCCACTGCCCCCCCCCCACTCCTGTCCACTGCCCCCCCCCACTCCTGTCCACTGCCCCCCCCCACTCCTGTCCACTGCCCCCCCCTACTCCTGTCCACTGCCCCCCCCCACTCCTGTCCACTGCCCGCCCCCCCCCACTCCTGTCCACTGCCCCCCCCCCACTCCTGTCCACTGCCCCCCCCCACTCCTGTCCACTGCCCCCCCCCACTCCTGTCCACTGCCCCCCCCCACTCCTGTCCACTGCCCGCCCCCCCCCACTCCTGTCCACTGCCCCCCCCCACTCCTGTCCACTGCCCCCCCCCCACTCCTGTCCACTGCCCCCCCCCACTCCTGTCCACTGCCCCCCCCACTCCTGTCCACTGCCCCCCCCTCCTGTCCACTGCCCCCCCTCCTGTCCACTGCCCCCCCACTCCTGTCCACTGCCCCCCACTCCTGTCCACTGCCCCCCACTCCTGTCCACTGCCCCCCCTCCTACTGACACACACACACCGATTGACACACACACACCCACTGACACACACACACCCACTGACACACACACAGATGCGCGCGCGCACACACACACACACACAGTGACTGAAGCACACACACACACACTGACTGACTGCCGCACGCACGCACACACTGACGCGCACACAAACACTGACTGACACACACGCACAAACACACTGACTGAGGCACACACACACGCACACACTGACTGTGTGCGTCAGTCAGTCAGTCTGTGTGTGTTTTTCTTTCTGCGTCAGACTCACTGACGCACGCGCGCACACACACACTGACTGACGCACACACACTGCATGAAGCTGTAAAGGAGGGAGGGGGGGGACTGCATTCATGTGAATGGGGGACAAACAGAGAGAGGGGGCAGGAGAGAGGAGAGAGACGGGAGCGGGAACATTACATCCCGGGCAACGCCGGGTCTCTCAGCTAGTACATTATATACAAGACATTGCATGCACAGTTAGAGATAATATATATTATAGGCGTATGTAACAGTTACAGACCAGATTAGAATGTGGGGCAGCTTTGGTTTTGAAAGAACTTAAACTGGTGGCGGCTGTGAGAGTCTCCGGTAGGTTGTTCCAGTTTTGGGGTGCACAGTTAGCCCCTTCCCATCACACTCACCCTCAATAGCCCTTTAAAGTTGTCCGGTGCCCTGGTGGTCATACCATGGGTCTGCTACTTGTGCAAGTGGCCTTTTCAGAGGGGTCGCGTTCCACTGCTGGCCAGGCCCAACCGCCGCCGTGACAGATAGAAGTCCCTTTATGTGCCCGAGGGTCGTGCCACACACGTGACTGCTCTTGAGTGGTCACGTGCTCAGTTCTGGGTTCTGGCTGGATCTGACAGGGAGGGGACGGCCCGCCCCTTGTGTGGTATTCGATCGAGCGACGATCATTTACAGCTCCTAAATAACGAGCAAAGGGCAAGGATTATATATATATATTTCTTTCATTTACCAAAGACTCCTGGGGTGCAGGGCCAGTTTAACCACGAGGCAAACTTGGCATGTCGCCTAGAGAGGCAAAATTTGTGGGGCAGCAAAAAACTGGAGATTCCATGTAGGAGCAGGACTGCTGACATGGGGGAACAGCTGGGACAACTGTCACGGGTCCGGTGAGTCGGGGTCGGTCGGGCCCCCTGCCGGCGACGCTAACCTGTGCCTGATCCATAGAGGTGCTTCTCAGAGGGGGCCTGCGTGAACTGACAGATACCTCTGAGGACACCCTCCAGCAGGCCCTGTCTGACAGGCCCCTCTGCGGTGAGGGCCCGTCTGGCAGGTCTCTAGCAGACCTCCTCCATTCTCCAAGGCTGCAGATAAGCTCTGCCCCCTCCCTCTGTTGTGGCTCTCTCTGCCTCCCAGGCCCATATCTCCTCCTCCCAGGCACTATAGTGCCACATTTTTCACTGGCTATGTGGTACCATTAATTATGTTGTCTGTTGCAGGATCTTTCCCCAATCGCAGATAGAGTGCATGTGAGGGGAACCTATATGTTACCAAGTTTGGTGCAATATACCTGTTAAGCTCATAGGAGGCAAACGGGCCCACAGCAGGTTCCGCAGTAGATGAGGTACTTGGCTCTTTAACTTCAGCTTCACTCGAGTGGTCCGCTGGGTGGCGCATCACCACGAGTTGTTGGTCGCTGGAATCACTAAGAGAGGATGGGGGTAGAGACACCTTACCCTGTGGTTCCGGAATCTGCGGTCCTGAGTGTGGAACCGAGTCTAGAACCGAGGTGCACGGACCCCATGGAATATCTGTTATAACGCACTGACTCGGTGCGACCACAGCGTCGCAGCTGTCCATTTTGATCAAGGTAGCTTGAAAATCTTCCGGTTCTAGAGCAGAGTCTGGAACCGTAGTTAGAGCGCACGGAACCTCCGTGGCTGGGGTAGATGGGTTTTCAGCATCGACCACCCCAGTAGAGGTCAGTTGCATCTTTCTCTGCGGGTTCCGACTCAGTAACCGAATCTGGAACCGCGGTTTCAGTGCATGAGCCCTCTGAAACTTCTGGGAGGGAGGTAGATGGATTACCTGCGTTGACTGTCCCAGTATTGAAGTTGACCGCTTCTTTCTTGGCAAGTTTCGTAGGCCGCAGCAGCACAGGCTTCAGAAACTGAGCTCCACAGCAGGAACACTTGGGTCCCCAGGTCAATTTGCCACCTGGGAAGTCACACTTGTTACAGACACATCGTATGCACCCCTCTTCATCCACCTTTGCCATCCGGTATTCTATTGGTAACATAAAGTGATTAAAGTCCATACCACCAAATCAGATTCAAGTCTTTTTGTAAGCACGGGCACAAAAGAAAGGATATTTTCCCTCCCTTTTCCCGCCAGACTCCGTACAGCTGAGGGTGTGTTTCTCTGCATCCTGTACTTTTCTTATGGAGAACAGGAGTTGCTGATTGAAGCTCACTGTGCTCACTCCCCCTGGTGGAATACAGAGGAGGGGCACGCTCTATCAATGAGTGGTTCTGGCTCTGCACTCATATTGCGGGGGCGGGGCTCTGGTTTTCCCGCCAGACCCGGACAGATTTTTGCAACACAATTTGGTGCAGGCTGGCAGTCAGCAGCACGAGCGCTCTCCTGACTTGGCCGGAGACGCTATTTTAGGTGTGACTCACTGTTAGGTTGTAAAGAGTCCATTGCGTATATAAGAGGGTAGCCTTCTGGTGGGGCCTCTGGCACATGTAAAGTCACAGGGGAATTTTCCTGGCATATTTCCTGACCCACCAATAGCCATAGGCTACTCCACTATTCAGTGGTGTCGTACCCTTGCTCTATCTTCCTCCACCTTTGGTCTAGGCCCAGGAGTCCCTTAAGGGCCTCACAATTTTCCATCACCTTCACCCCACGAGTGGGAACATCCCCTACTACTACCACATGTCGCGGGGATACTTCTGTCCGCCAAGCCCATTTGTGGATCTCATGGCTTGAGGGCACAAACATGGTTGAGACTTAAATTGCACAATTTGACAAAAAAATAGAATAGGGCACCCCAGGTCTGATCTCAGCAGCGCCTACAAATGTAACGGGTATTCCCCCACCCCCAATTGCAGATAGAGTGCATGTGAGGGGGAACCTATATGTTACCAGGTGTGGTGCAATATACCTGATAGGCTCACAGGAGGCCTGAGTCTCCGCCAGTGAGAGCCTGGGGTGAATCCTCTGGAACGATCTTACAATATACAGCGCCTCCACCTGTGCAGGAGTGTAGAATGTTCCCTACACAGGACCCACATACACAGTAAGCACATACACCGAAGTATATATAAGAACAGTTTACTGTATATGAAACATAACCATAACATCACATCACATGTCATCAACAGTACTTCAGTGTCACCATGTAGCACTGCTCCTCATGGGTGATAATCCCATGCCATATACCAAAGTCCCAAGTGTCCCCATAGTCCCCTCCCACCCAAGTGTGAGACACCGCTGCCCACTAGATGAGATGAGGTTGTTGCACTTGGTGTATGAAGCAGATACCTGCCGGGTATGTCCACACCCGGACGCTCAGATGCTTGCTTGGAATCCCTTGCTTCAGGAGATGATCCAAGACGCCTTCGCCTTTTCCTCAATGGTGGGTGGCTCCCTCATGGAGTGATCCACCTTTAGACAGTCTCTTATCTCTGCAGCCGCAGAGAGTGATTCACTCTTGCCATCAAGGGCCAGGATGTAACGCTTCCTGGCTGTAACCCTCACTATGCTGGTTCCACAGGACCCTGTCCCTATCCTAAGGGGAGTCCCTGCAGCAAACCACAAGCTGAGGTGAGTAGGGCCTAGCTGGGGCCTGAGGGCAACTTCTGGCCTAGTGCAGAAGGCTACTTTCCTTCCTGCACAAACACACCCTCCCCTCTTTGTGTCCCAGCTCCTACTGACTTGTGTTGTCTGTGCGCAACATTGTATCTTTCTCCATCAGGAGAAGCTGCAAACTCTAATGGCTGTCTGGCTGCATGTGACAGCCATAGGGCAGTCCCCAGAGGCTGTTTGGTGTTGTAGTCCTTTATGGCTCTCTTTAACATTGGGGCCGTGTGCGCGCTGTGTAATGGCCGCCGCCACTGCAAACTGCGCATGTGCGAACTGGGGGATGTCCCTGACTATAGAGCACCTCTTCTCACTCCCTGTAATGGCCGCCGCATCGCATCTGCGCACGCACAAGCCTAACGCCAAACGCAAGATGGCCACCGTGTCACTTCTGCCCATGCGCAAGCCTCCGCGCTTGGGTGGACACAGTAAAAATGGTGGCACCCTGCCACTGATGTGCGCTCGCCCCCGCAGCAGCACACAAGTCAGGGGGAAAGAAACCGGGAGACGGGGACCGGAGGGACCCTGGCTATATTCAACATTTAGGAAATGGCTCCACACTAAGGGGCCTATGCACTAAAGGTTCATAAAAAAAAAATCCCCGTTTTTATGAGCGTTTCTATCACGGTATTCAGAAAGCCTTGATTACCTGTCATAGCAAAATTCACAAACCGGGTGATTAGCGGTTGATCAGATGAACGATCCTCTGAAAAGGCCTTACCCGGCGAGATGTAATCTGCTGCAGAGAGAGACGTCTCTCCCTGTGCAAATCTTGCCCGAAATTTATGTATATAAATTTTAATGTTGTTAATAGTTTAGATGAGCAGGGGGTCTCCTGAACTGATCGCATTGGTTTCAGCCTCGGGGACCCCCTACTTCCCAAGATACAGGCCCCGTTATGGGGTGCTGGTATCTCCTATGCATTTTATTCCCATGGTCACATGACGCGAACATTTAAATGCATAGGAGATACCGGCACCCCATAACGGGGCCTGTACCTCGGGATGTAGGGGGTCATTGAGGCTATCCGATATGGTAATGAAGTTGACTGTAAATGCATTTTTATTGCATAGGATTCATGCCAGGGGTCTCTGGTGCTAATATTAATGTATATCAGCTCCAGAGATTCCCGACATCAATCCTAAACAGGAAAAATGCATTTTTTTTCTAAGTCCCATCTCGCCGCTTCTCTGCAGATTTCCAACACCTTCACGCCAACTTTTTCTGGCGTGATAATGTTGTGATAAAATAACCATTCTAGAGCGGTGATAGGCGTTCATAGCCAAATCACTGCTACTAGAATTGCGCCAGTATATGAACATGCCGAAAAGCGGTGATAAGTGGCTTATCACCGCTGCCTCTGTGATTTTTTTTTTATGAGCAATTTTTTTGGGGGCGATTCAGTCTTTTATCACCCACTTATCATCGCTTACTGAATAGCAGTAGACATTTTGGGCGATAAGTGCTTGATAAGTGGCTTATGAACGCTTACTGCATAGGCCCCTAAGTGTTAAGTATCCTACAGAGTGTGTCTGTGTTAGATAGAAAAAAAAATACAATAAAAGAAAAGACCATAATGGTCTAATTATCAGCACCAGACAAAATATATGCAAAAATAAAGGGCGTTTATTGACCCATAACACAGGAGCCCAACGTTTCGGTCCCCAAGGACCATTCTGGTCTTTTCTTTAAACACACACACACACACAGTATATAGTAATTGGTAATAGTGTTTATTGTGTCTCTAACTGGGAGCGGTGTTTACATCAGGCTGGACGGAAGAAGAGGACGTTTTCCTTATATTGGACGGGTTTAATCTCAGTTGCTAGGGCAATGTGACATGCACCAGCGGTGCTACATACAGCATGAGCCAGAGACGGATCAAACGCACCCACGTAAAAACATGCCTGATAAAACCTCTCGAGGAAGTTGAAAAACCTTATAAAGAGCCTTCCGTAAACGATAAGACCTGAGGACTTCGTTAAAAATTGCCTGGCTGTGTTTCCTTATCACAACAAATCCAGCGTGGAACGTGAGAGAAAATAAGTCGTTTCAGCGTTGGGCTCCCACCAATATTCCTTGTGTTGATTTCAGCTGCTTTATCTTGTTCCATGTACCCCGTCATAAACAAATATTTTTATTAGGGTTCCTTTATTCATCCTGGCCGCAGGTAGTGCCGATCTTTCGCTGATGAAAACATTAGCAAAAACAGAAAGCTTTGCAAAAAAAAAATGAAAAATCACCAAGCATTAATAGTTCATGTGCAATGTCACGTGGCCCTTAATATATTTCTGCTTACGCCCATTTTTGCCCAATTCTGGAAACATTTTAAGTAATGCAAACTTTTGTAAAATATTCACAAAAATGTGAAATTGAAGTGAAATCTGCAGACTAATGCAAATTTGAAGACTTTTATTCCTAGTCACAGGTCTCACTGTGAAAAAATCCGGTAGTTTTCTATATCCAGAAAGATATTGGAGCAAAGATATTTTCTCCCGGGCGTATACAAAATGGCTGCTATGGCAATTGTTTTTGGAGCTTAGAGAAAAGCAGATCAGCTCTGGCACAGGTAATGCAAGAAACAAACACAAAATGACATTTTGGTGAATTGCTGCACTAAAGCACTAAAGCTGCAGTTTAAAAAATTAATTCGATATGTGCATCAATACAATCTGCACACTGACAAGTGATTAGCTAAGTTGCTGATCGATCCGTTCTCCTGTAATCGATCGCTGAAGATGCAGCTCGGGGTTCACTAAATGCATCTTGGGTAATCTTCTGCTGCACTGTCAGCCAACGTTCTGTGAGGAAGATCATGTGACCAGGCAGGCACTAGATTCAATTGGTTCACTGCTAGAGAGGGTAGGGCTCAAAAAAGTGATGCTGCTTCAGAAGGGGAAGGGGATGTGACGTTGCAAATGGTTGCTATAGGAACAAAAATGCTTGTTACATTAGAATGTAGGATATTGCTTGAACTGCAGCTTTAAAGGATTGATTTATTCAGATATTCAACCAGACCTAGCACAATATAAATATAGTTTTAATTGTCAAAGGTGCAAGTTTAACATGTCTATGAATCCCAGTATTATGCTTAAGAAGCAGTCCCACTTAGCAGTAAGGTATGCATAGAAGTTGCTCTAACGACACCGTTCTACATACATGTGCGTGCGAACTGTGAAAAGTGTGCACTGTTTTTGACTGGAAAAAATGAGGCCAAGTTAGCGCTCGTGGGCATAGAGAAGTTTGCACAGCTCTAACGCAGAGATTAACACCATCTAAACCTGGCGGGTTTATTTTCACAATTACACAGTTTGCACGTGTTGTTAGAGGAATGCTCTAGTGTCAGACACTTGTGTATCAGTGTTTGTTTACTGTTTACTATATAAGCATCAGTGTGCATGTATGTGTCCGGACGTCGTGTATCAGTGTGTGTTTATGATGTAAGCTAGCGGTGTGCAATGTGGGGGGCGCCCCCCCCCCCCAGAGGCCCCGCGCGCGCTGCCGAAAGCATTTAAATGAATGCCGGAGTAGCTGCAGGGCCTCTGTAAACCTTACCTTGATTCCGACGCTCCTGGTGACGCGTCGCCATGGCAATGCGGCGTCAAATGACGTTGCGGGGTCATGTGATGTCATGTTGCCATAACAACGTGACACCAGGACGTCTGAATCAAGGTAAGAGTTGGGGACGAGGAGAGGGGGACAGAGGACAGGGGGCGCACGGGAAAAAGATTGCGCTCCCGATATAAGCAGTGTGTGTATCAGTACTTGTATCACTTTCTTTGTGTGTATCAGCCTGTGTCTGTTTCACTGTCTGTGTTTGTATCAGTGTCTGGTCATGTATCAGTGTGTGTTTACAATATAAGAGTGTGTGTCTGTATCACTGTGACTGTATGTGTATCCGTTTGAATATCAGTGTGTATGGATGTGCGACTGTGTCTGTATCAGCGTGGCTGCGTGTGTATCAGCGTGGCTGCGTGTGTATTAGTGAATTTGTTCAGTCTGCCCCTGCTTTCGGAGCAATGCTTCAGTTTACGACACGTGGTACAGATCACTCAGTGAGATATAAAGCACTTTGCCAGACGTGGCTTTCTAACTAACCCCACAAGAAATGTTTACATATCATCACTTTCCCAAAACAAGAAAAACCCTGCAGGGTTTCACAGAAGGGCGACTGGAAGAGATGAAAAAGGACTTAAACCCTGGTGTCAGATCATTGTTACCTTGAGTAAATTACTACCTCCCTGTGCCTCAGGCACCACAATCAGATTGTAAGCTCTGCGGGGCAGAGGCTCATTGTGCCTGCAAAACTTCCATTTAAAGCGCTACATTATAAAATATATATATAGATATAATTTGCACTGGTTAGATGTATCTGCAGTTTCCTTAGGGATTATTGATTACAATTACTTAATCGCTCACCTAATTAATCAATCACTGGTAATTATTCCCCTTAATAGGCGCAGTAACAGACTAGTTTCAGTGGTAACATGCCTGTTGCCAAAATACCCTGCAAGAGCAAATCAGCGGAGTGTAAAAGGAATGACAGAACTACAAACTGCCCCGACTGCGGTCGCAGAACTGTGAAGCTATTTCATTTTCAGCAGATGTTTTGACTTTCGTTTTTATAATGTGCAAATCCCCCCCCCCCTCCCGGTTTAATCTCCCTGCTGCCCTCTCCTTAGCTTGCATGCATCCCCTTCCAACCCCCAAATCCCCCCAGAGCTAGAAGAACAAACAGGTTTCCCTTGTAACATGCAGGGGACGAGATTTTCCACATGGTAGCTCAGCCTGAGAAGCGGCCCATGCTGTTTGATCTCTTTCAGGTATAAGATGGTCCCTCGGCAGGCCAAGTAAGACAATCCGCTGGGGCTTAAACCTGGTTTCTGAAAGGAGATCAGGTGTTCACTGCTACAAAGACTCACTTGCCTTTTAACTCTTACGGACTTAAAGACCAAGCACAGATAATGTTACCCTCTGTTTAGAGACCTAAGCGCTGGATTTCCACCCTATAATCCTTTCATCCATTTATTATTGGGGCACTGGTTGTTTGTGCGGGGGAGAGATTTGTAACCCCTTTAAGACCACAGGGCCCTGTAACGCATATTCAAACATGATGTTTTGAATAATGATGCTGAGAATTTCTATACACCTTTTAACCTCTCCTGGCTCGTCGTTGTAAGAAGTCTACCCAGCGCTGAACAGGCGTTCAGCTCCATACATATAAACATGACTCGCAAATGTTCTCCGTATCATGAACAAAGGCCTGAGAAAGAAAAAATGGATTAATGATGGTCGTTATCTTAATGCAAAATTGCAAAAATACAACTGCAATAATTATGTATTGCTATGCAAAAAATATATAATGTAAATTCAATTAAAAGAAATATATTAATATATGGCATATTAATAAATAATAATAATAGCATGTTCTTGTATAGCGCTGCTAGTTTTACGTAGCGCTTTACAGAGACATTTTGCAGGCACAGGTCCCTGCCCCGTAGAGCTTACAATCTATATTTTTGGTGCCTGAGACACAGGGAGATAAAGTGACTGCCCAAGGTCACAAGGAGCCGACCATTAAAACACTTACATTGTAGGCTCTTCAGGGCAGGGAATCCTTTTCCTATTGTTTTGTCTGAAGCACATATTCACATTATGTGTTATAATATTATGTCACGTGTATTGTAACACGCTACGTACCTGGATGGCACTATTAGGGTTGCCAGGTGGCTTCTCCAAAAATACTGGATACAATGGTGAAAGGTGCGACGCACTTGAGACACGCCTCTAAGCTCCATGCCGTTTCCTTCTCTCCTTGGCCCCACCCCCAGGCTCCTGACACCTCCTCCTGATTGGCTGTATTACTCAGCAGCAACCAATCAGGATGCAGGAAGCTTCCCAGCCCTCTAGCAACAGCCCTGCTCTCTCCCTGCTCAGGGAAATCCGGTGGCCACCCCAAGCCGGTCAGGTCACTATGTCCAGAGAGGTAATACCGGTATACATACATGCCCAGAGAGGTAATACCGGTATACATACATGTCCAATATTAACTCTAATTTTTTACTGGACAGTCCAAACACAGGACACCTGGCAACCCTAAAATAAAGATATATGTACATAGATACATACATGCCAATATAAATTCCATGTGCCATTATGACATAATTACAAAACAATCTTTTGACATAAAAGGACCTTATTCGCTATGCAGTGCTATGCAATAAGGCACCTTCCAGAGTCTGAAGGCGAAGCTACCACATTCACGCTTATGAAATAAAATAATGATCGGGTAAAAAAAAAAAACGTAATTACCAAGTAAAACATTAAACAAATAATGGCGGACGTATATTAAAGTCGCCGAGCACTTAAAAAAACAGCACCAGGTTTATCAAGAAAAAAAAAAGTCGTATTCAATCCAGTTGATTTTCTTCTTTGATAAATCCGGTGTCGTTTCTTGCAGTTGGAAGTAAATATCTCCCACCCCAAGACCACCTTTCCCAGCCACTGAAATAGCACAGGGAATAACACAACTTCTGTTTGTACTGTAGCTGCTTGAAAACGGTTATCCTTCTGCCATTAAAGTGTGACGGTACTAAGGCAGGAGTAGGCAACTCCCGTCCTCAAGGGCCACCAACATGTCAGGTTTTCAGGATGTCCCTGCTTCAGTACAGGTGGCCCAGTCAGTCCCTGCTTCAGCACAGGTGGCTCAATCAGTGGCTCACTGATCCACTGATTGAGCCTCCTGTGCTGAAGCTGGGATATCCTTCAAACCTGACCGGTTGAGGACTAGAGTTAAGAACCCCTGACCCCTAAAGGGGTACATGGTACTCACTACTTTTTTATTTGCCAATTCAGCAACCACCACTTCTTATTCACAAACTTCTTAAAGAAAAGAGGAATTTACAGAGTCGAAGGTCGTCCGTTCGGCCTCAACACGGTTTCCCCTATCTTCCCGACGTTTAATACATTTCTTAAAGCTACTGTGTATCTGTACTTGTGAGTGAGTACATCTGCAAGTGAAACAAGAGCCACATTGCCAAAGTATGCGGCAGTAATACTGACAGTCGGGCCGGCGGGCAGATGTGTACCAGCTTGGTCATGCCAGAGCGAGTCGAGAAGCAATGCAGTGGAAGTTACGTTGCTGTGAAGTTATGCAAGCTTTATGACCGGCGATTATACCGTGACTCCACAAATGAAATCAGATCGTTCTATTAACTCACGTCTCTCCCATCTGATCCCCGCGATCGAGTGACATGGAAACTTTTACATGTTGGCATGTAGGTGGCCACTTTGACCACTTCGTTGCCAAAGGGGCTTTTCGCAGTTGGTTTTTACGCAGTAAGGCTTTGGGCCAGACAAGCAGATGGGCTATTAGCCAGTCATCTAGGGATATACCCTTTATGGTGAAAAATTAAGCGCAATAGAGTACAACCAACAACACAAATAACCAATAATATCCAATAAAACTGATGGTTGTGCTCAAGTGATAAGTGAACAAATCACTCACATTAATATATATTTATGTACACAGTATCTAGAGACTGTTAATTTGAGCAGCACAGAGGAGCCTTATTATAGTTATAGTTATTTTGCGCTTCTCTTATTCCCCAGGGTTATACCCTTCCCTGATCTTCACCTTGTTGTTCGTCATACTACAACTCCCAAAGTACTGTCTGGAACAGTGAATTCAAACAGGGGGTTTCGGGAACCTTTAGGGGGTTTGTGAGGCATTTCCCAGGGCTTCGTCCCCCCAAAAATATAGTGGCGGCTCCCAGGCAGTATAGCGGGTTCCTGAGCCCGTGTGGGGGCTGCACACTTAGTGAGACCCAAAACTGCACATTAGCGTGGAGGGGAGGGGGGTAAAGCTGCCGATTACAGCAGGAGCTTCCAATGTTGCTCCCCCCAATGCTTTGCATCCACAGCAGCAAGGCGTTGTGGGACGTGACTTTGGAAGCCCCGCAGTGAGTGGCAGCTATATCCCCCTCCCCATGCTGCCTGCACACACTGAGGGGAAGTTTGGGGCCTTATTAAGCGTGTTCCCCGCACGAGCTCAGGACAAAATCCTTTCCTCAACCAGTTACGGGCCTCTATCTCAGCGGTGCGCAAACAGGGGGGCGCGATCTGCGCGCTTCCCGAAGTCACTTAAATTAAGTGCCGGGGTTGCTACAGGTCCTCTGTAAACCTAACTTACCTTGGCTCCGGCGGTTTCTCACACACATCGCCATGGCAACGTGGCATCAAATGACGCTGCAAGGTCATGTGACGTCACATTGCTATGACATCCTGACGCCAGAGCCGACGCCGGAGCGTGGGTGAGGGGGGGCGCGGAGGTGAGGGGACTGCCGGCAGGGGGGCGCAGGGAAAAAAGTTTGCGCCCCCCTGCTCTATCTAGCCTGTAATAAAAAGGTATTCTGTATAGTGTTACCAACTATTAAATGTGATTTCCCCCCTAACCAGAGAAGATGAGAATAAGATAGTTTCTCTGCTAAATCATTTTGAATTCTGCATCCCAAACATCTCGGAGGGCAATAAGTGGGAACAAAACTGATGAAGTTGCCATGGCAACACTCTACTGCAGGCTTTGGGCCTTTTAAAATCCAAATTAGAATAAAAAAAGAAAACAGCCAGGAGATCAATAATGTTCATAAATCTGCTTTTACACCTTGGAATCCAACGTGAGGTAGCCATCGCTGCACGAGGTCCCGACTCTCCAGGGGCCCCAGCCCTACTGTCTCTGTACGTTCCTCCTACTTACCAATTAGAATGTAAGCTCTTTGGGGCAGGGACTCCTCCTAAATGTCACTTTTATGTCTGAAAGTGCTTCTTCCCATTATGTGTTATTTGTATTATATGTATGATTATCACCTGTATTACTGCTGTGAAGCGCTATGTACATGAATGGTGCTATATAAATAAAGATATACATATATATATATACATTTTAAGTTATGGTGGGTGAAAAAGGCGAGAGAAAACCTCCACCGTTAGCATATAGCCAATAAAGAATATCACTTGTGAGCACATTCACATGTCTCAGACAGGTCTGCAACCCTGCCTTTCACCATTATCCCAGCATACAGTGCTCCCACTGCAGCAAGGGATTCTGGGAAATGACATGCAAATGAGCACACAATCTGTCACCTTTTGCCTGGAATATCCATTCACATGGAGCCCATTTAAGCTGATGTATCGCCGTTCACACAGCTTTTAAACACAATCATGGGCCTAGCAAAGCAAGTACAGACCACTCACAGACATGTTTCAACCTTGATGTATATATACATACATTCATGACATGAAATAGTGGCTATGCCACAGGTTTAAAGCTTGTTTTCATTTCATGGGGAGATCGCGTTCACTCTGGTGCTGGGGCCCCTCTGGTACACAATGAGTTAAAGGGCATCACACCAAGAGCTTGTTTCTAGGATTGCACCTTAAAAAGGTATTACAGACAGGTGACTTTTTCTAAACAGGCATATGGATCATTCACCACCTGGATTTAGGCTGCTGCAAACAAACCAACAAAGGCACAGGAAAGATATTGGCGGCAGTCGAACCCCATGAAACCCGTCCGGCAAGTTTTACCCGGATAAAGTGCCTGTCGCTGCAGCAACTCAGGGCCGTAGGAAAGAGGCAGAATTCCTCGCTTCGCTCACTTCTCCTTCACAGTCATTCTTTACCGGACAACACTTTATCCCCCCGTCTGGTCCGACTCAAAAGCAAAAGATTTGCCTTTTTTCTTCCTTTCTTGCTCGCGGGGCATTGTGTGCTATATTTAAACAGCTGACGCTGTAGAGGGCTGCAGTTTGTCAAGAACAAAGAAAGTAGATGTGAATAAGAGGAGCGCATGGAGCCTTGGAAGGACGCCATCCCTCCTGGAATGTTTTATCAATTAGAAACGCCGTGTACAAGGATCCCGCTCCCAGAGCAAAGCTGCTTTCTTTTTCCTTGCAGAAAATAATTGTTAAGGGAAATAGCAAATAAAAAAAAATAGGACATGTGCGCACATTCACGTCTCATACAGTTCTGCAACGCTGCCTTTCCCCATTATCTATTAGCATATGGTGCTTTCACTGCAGCCAGGGATTCTGGGAAATAACATGCAGATCAGCACACAGTGTCACCTTTTACATCATGTCCATTTTAACATGGAACCCCTGTAAGCATATGCCTGCTGTCATAAGTAGGGGGGGAGAGACAGTGGACAAAGATAATAATAATAATAACAACTTCATTTCATATAGTGCTTTTCTTCCATTGGACTC
Source organism: Ascaphus truei (assembly GCF_040206685.1). Lineage (NCBI taxonomy): Eukaryota > Metazoa > Chordata > Amphibia > Anura > Ascaphidae > Ascaphus > Ascaphus truei. The sequence goes on along the minus strand of NC_134491.1, from coordinate 17,770,188 downwards.
AAAGCTTCCCAATTACAATATAGCACACGGTACGCAGCACATAGGATTGTTACAGACACAGTCCCTGCCCCGTTGAGCTTACAATCTATGTTTTTGGTGCCTGAGGCACATGGAGATAGTGACTTGCCCAATGTCACAAGGAGCCATCACCGGCTTCCCCTGCTTCAAACTCAGTGTCATTGTTTACAACAGCGGTACGCAAACTGGGGGGGGGGCATGGCTCACTTTTGGGGGGGGGGGGCACGGTTCACTTACTGGCTTCCGTGTCCACTCATTTCCATGACAATGCATCACATGACCCCGCGACATCATTTGACGCCTGTTGCCATGGAGACGCGGCAGCAAATGACGCTGTGGGTCACATGACCTCACATGACCCCCAAGGTGTCATTTGACTCTGCGGGGCGGGGGTGACACCGGGGGAGAGTAGGCAGGGGGGCGCAGCACAGGAAATTTGCGCACCCCTCGTTTACAGAGTCAGTGTCATTACTCCCCAGTATTTACTGTTGGACGCACGCCTGGCGGCGCATGCACAGATTACAGCCGCAATCTGCGGCCTGTAGGGGAGCTATGGGATGCGTGGAGGGGGCGCGGCCATGACGGGGGGTGCGGCCATGGCAGGGCATATCTGCCCTCCCATTGGCTGCCCGCCGATCATGTGACCGCGTTGTGGCACGGGAAGACAAAATTCTTGTCTTTCCTGCCAGCGTACGCGTCACTGCGCTTTGCGCGCCCACACACACACGCCCACTGGGGACCTGGCCTAAGTCGCTCCTTCTCCCTTAGACATCTTTGTGTAGGTAAAGCAAAAAGATCGATTGTAAACTCATCTGGGCAACGACTATGGCGGTAAAAATTGCTATGTGCTGCGTACTGCGCTGTGCTGTCATTGTGAAATCCCAATGGGAGAAAAGCGCTATGTGAAATAAAATTATTATTAAAGTTATTCGTTATGTAATACATTGCCAGACTTTTTTATTTGGTTATTTGATTTATTCGCTATATTACATAATTGGGTGTATGTTTTAACCTACCTCGTTTTTGCCCTGCTTATTGGTTTTTAAAATGGGCATTTTTATTCCGGAAAATTTGCCCCAAACCTGTTAACATGGCAGCTAAGCCCAACTCATGTTGTGATAACACTGGACTTCAAACATCCACCTTATCACAGAAGATCAGGATAAGACCTCTTCACTGATAAGGCTGTTTTCTAGAGGGGATGGAGGAGGGGGAGAGGAGTGGGAAGGAAGGTGGGGAAAGGAAGGGGGGGTCGGGGGAGTAGAAGGGGTGGAGAGGGGGGAAAGGGTGGAAGTGGGAGAGGAGGGGGGAGAGGAGGCAGTAGGTAGAGAAGAGGGAGGGAGGACAGGAGAGGGTGGGAGGAGAGGAGAAAGGGAGGAGGTGGTGGGGGGGGGGGAATGAGAATAAACAGTTGCCATGTGAACACTACTGCAGACTTTAGTTTAAGCCTTTATAAAAAGCAATTCAAATTTAGTAAAAACAGGTGGAAAATTAAATAAGGTTTGTAATCTTCCAATCAGAGCGTCACATCAAGTTTACTTTTTTTTTAGGTGGGGGGGGGAGGGGGTTGCTCCTTTAATACAAATATTGCATTTTTGTATTCCCCAGGTTTGAGCTGGTGTAATAGATCTGCCTTATATGTAGCAAACGTGATTAAAATGTTTCTTATACCAGCACACTCTCTGAAAACTAAACAAGGAGCAAAACAATACCCTAAAACAGCGGCGAACCACCATATGTGCAACGTTCCCGGCATTTCTAAAGGTCCCCCTCTCTCTGCACCCATCCCGCGGGTCCTACCGGTAGCGCGAGGCCTTACCAGTTGTAGGGTGCCCATCCAGGTGCTCCTAACACAGACGTTAGGCCTCACCAATCACCTCCGCAATCACCGCCGGGGTGGGCTCATTCCGTCGCCGTGTACGAGTCCGCTGCAAGTTAAGGGGGAAGAGGAGGGTCTTTTTATTTTAACTTGCACTGTGGCCAACCAGTGACCATAGACATAGAATTGCACACACCGGGGTTACTACCAACTAGTTATTGTTGAATCGTCCAACGTTGGTCCATCGTGGGACCGAAACGTTGGAAGATTCAACAATAAATCTACTTATGCTTTAGTAGTAGATAACCAATTTGAAGATCCTCTGACCTCCTGTCATTTGATTTTCTAAGGAAGAACATTTATGGTTGCATTTGATTTTCTAATTGGTTATCCATTACCCTCAGTACATGGGTAACACCCCATTGCCGTTCACGAGGCAATTAGGCACAACCAAACTACCCATTTCTCGTGACTATATATTCAGATTGTGTTGCTTGCAGAGCGGTGTTGTTTCTCTGGGCTGTGCATGCGTTAGTAGTAGCCCTATCTTTGTGGTGTTGTACAAACTTGATTAAGACCTTGCCAATAAGTAGACGCCTCAGTTTGTTCTGAGAAGTTACTTTATATGCAGCTGGGAAGTCCCCTTGTTTAAAAATAACAATTAGCAAACAGATCTCTCGAGCAGGGAGGGAGAAGAGTTTTCTTTTGTTATGCTCATTTCTAAGCAGTATTAGGAACACTCCTGGGTTCAACGGGCAATCCAAGCCTTTTTGTAATACAGAATTGAGGCAGCGGGTCTCTAGAGCTGAACCGCATTCATTTCAACTCCAGGGACCCCCTGTTTCCCGAGGTACTTACCTCCATGGGGGGCGCCAGTAGTCACTCCAAGGTTCAATATGTGTCCGCTTTTCAAAGCTCCCGGGCCTTGCGGGCCAATAGGAAGCTGTGACGTCATCAGGAGCAGCGTCCTCTTGGCCCATGTGACAAGGAAGCTGAAAACTGCAGGAGATACCGGCAACCCCCTTCTATCTTGGGAAGCAGGGGGTCCCCGGAGCTGAAATTAATGGGGTTCAGCTCTGGAAACCCCCTGCTTCAATTCTGTATTAAAAAAAAATGAAGAAAAAATACCAGGCTTTATTTTCTGTGTTGTATATTTGTTAATTGACTTTGGTCCTGAATGGGACTGGACTTTCTTTTTAACCTGCAAGACCCAAACACTGTTAGAGATATATTTATCTTCAGTGGTCTCAGTGTGCTTTTAAAAAAGCAGTGGTACTGTTTTAAAAAAAGTGTACATTTATTAAGCCGTTAGCCAAAGAGCATTTTGACAATATTTATGCTTTAATACAGGGGTGCGCAAACTTTTGCTCCTGCGCCCCCCTGCCTCTTGTCCCCCGGTGCTTGCGTTCCCCCCCCCCTTCGCTCAGTGCGGCATCAAATGTGACTCGCGGTGTCATTTGATGCCATGTGACATCACACCGCGGCATCATTTGACGCAGCGTTGCCATGGAGACGTTTCCAGACGCCAGCTGAAATAAGGTAAATTGAGGTTCCAGAGGCCTCACGCAATCCCCCCCGGCATTTAATGCCTTGGCGAAGAGCGCGGGGCCGCTGCAACCGCCCGCGGCCCCCCCCCCCCCAGAAAAATCTCACGCTCCTCCAGGCTGCGCACCCCTACTTTCATAAACAGAAAGGGAAAGAGACTTTTAAAATAAATTCAATTCTCTTTAACAAGAAAGTAGAATTGTAAGTTTGGCTAAGTATGGGGTTGTAAAAAATAAATTGTAAATGAAAAGTAATGATAATGTGTTTGAAATTGTAATTTAATATAGTAGTTGTGCTCTATGCCACGCAGTAACATCCCATCTTGACTACTGTTTATCTCTGTTTTAGCACTTTTAGGGATACAAAATGGCAGCTTACAGGAAGAAAAACAATAGTAGTGACCTACAGATGTAGCCATAATTATACAGAAATCCTGGGTCCCGCCGAAAATACCTTGCCCTATATTATTTATTTTATTTATAAAATGTTTTAACCAGGAAGTAATACATTGAGAGTTACCTCATTTTCAAGTATGTCCTGTGGCACGAGGAAGTTGGGGGCTGCCATTTTGAAAAAGAGTACAAGCCCTTTGGAATGGGGCATCTCCCAGTAGGGGCCGTTATAGCCACACATAGATTCATCCTCTTTATCCCCAAAAAGGGATATCAACGGAGAGTACCAGTGGCGGAACTACCATATGTGCAGCTACACTAGGAACCACCACTTTTAAGGACTTCGTGCACTGGAATGCATTCCGGCATTTCTATAGCCCCTCTTCTCTCCACACGCTTTCCCTGGGGCCCTACCTGGGATGCAGGGCCATACCCGGCAGCGGCCCACCCGTGTGGTCCTAACACAGAAGTTAGGTCCAAGCAGAAGTTGGGCCCAACTTCCGCAAACACCGCCTGGGTCAGCTCCCTCTGCCACCACGTAAGGACCGCTCTACAGGTGGGGCCCCAGGGTGAGAGATGGGGGCTTTTTTGTTTGTACTTGTACCGGGGCCCACCGGTCACTAGTTCCACCCCTGGAGAAGACTGCTGCTTTAAAACCCCAAGACATTTTAATAAGAGCCTCTGAAGATCTGGAACAGATTCTGGGGGAGAAGGTTGAGATCCATGAATCCGGCTCATATCCCTCTAACTTCAGTGCCTAAATAAGCTCCGTTGCATCCTTTCCACCGGATTTTACACCGCCAACCTCGTGGCAAAGGATCAAGGAAAAGCAATCAGAACCAGTCCATTTATCCAGGGGAAACTAATTTTACACATACAAATGGTCATGTAGCTTCTCATCAAAGCAGTATAAATCAAAAAATGCAAGAAACCAAAAACCTGCTGTACGTAGCAGTGTGATCCCGGAGGGCTTGCAGAAAAAAGCAACATTTTGAAGACAACATATCAATGTAATTGTCTTTCCTACATGTGGAAGGTGGCCAGTTTCGTTTTTTTGAAAACTGAGGGGAATTTTTGATTATTCGGGTTGGACCTTCTCAGTGACTTGATTACTCTGCCTCTAGCCCACCCGGTCCATATAAGAGCCAAAAAGATAAGCAGGGAGGAGAGAGGGGGGTGGTTTGCCTGTTCAAACGCTCTTCAGCACAGTGATACAACACATAAGGAAGTATCCAGAGGAAATGAAACTCTGGTCTCAGATCACCCTGGCCCAGTTCCATGGAGCTTTGTTACATCTTCTAACGCGGCCTTAACCTACCTTACACACTTTAACGCTAACACTGTACTTTCAAAAGGACAATAACATGCAGCGGCGGATTTGAAGACCCGCCTCCCCATGGCACTTAGTTGTGGCGGCCGCCTCATTGCTGCCGCCCTCCTTCTGATTCGCAACGTCAAATGATGCCGCGGACGACGCACAGCATCGCGTTGTCACAGTTACGGAAACATCACAACGTCATTTCATGCCACGTTGCCATGGCAACGAGACTCCGCGTGACGTCACGTTGGTGACATCCGCGGCGTCATTTGACGCTGCGATTCTAAAGGGGAAGGAGGGCGGCAGCGAGGAGGCGGCCACCCCAGCTACGTGCCTTCCCTACCTCGAATATGGAGTACAGTTTTGGGCACCACTCCATAAGAAAAGACATGGAACTAGAGAGAGTGCAGAGAAGAGCCACCAAATTACTAAAGGGGATGGACAATCTAACTTATGAGGCGAGGCTAGCTAAATTAGATTTATTTACATTAGAAAAGAGGCGTCTAAGAGGGAGTATGATAACTAAATACAACTAAATACAAATATATCCAGGGACAGTACGAGGAGCTATCAAATTAACTATTCATCCCAAGGGCAGTACAAAGGACTCGGGCCATCCCTTAAGGTTGGAGGAAAGGAGATTTCACCAGCAACAAAGGAAAGGGTTCTTTATAGTAAGGGCAGTTACAATAAGGAATTCATTATCTATGAAGACTGTTTATTTATAAAATGTTTTACCAGGAAGTAATACATTGAGTTACTTCTCGTTTTCAAGTATGTCCTGGGCATAGAGTTAAAATGACAAATAATACATGGTTACATAAGTGAACAGGGTTATACATTATATACAAGACATTGCATGCACAGTTAGATATAATATATATTATGGGCGTATGTAACAGTTACAGACCAGATTAAAATGTGAGACAGCTTTAGTTTTGAAAGAACTTAGTCTGGTGGCGGCTGTGAGAGTCTCCGGTAGATTGTTCCAGTTTTGGGGTGCATGGTAAGAGAAGGAGGAGCGGACGGATACTTTGCTGAACCATGGGACCATGAACAGGGTTTTGGAGTCAGATCTCATGTGCTGCATGTGGTAGGGGTGAGGAGCTTGTTCAGATAGACAGGTAGCTTGTCCAGAAAGTATTTGAAGACAAGACAGGAGAGATGAACTTTGCGCCTAAACTCAAGTGGTGACCAAACTAGTTCTTTGAGCATTTCGCAGTGATGTGTGTTGCATTGGAGAACAAAATGGCATATTGAATTGTAGAGCGTATCAAGTTTCTAAGGTGGGTTTGGGGTGTCGATCCGTATACTATGTCCCCATAGTCGATAATTGGCATTAGCATCTGCTGTGCGATACGCTTTCTGACTAGCAGACTTAGGGAGGATTTGTTCCTGTAAAGTACACCTAGTTTGGCATAGGTTTTGGATGTCAGGGTATCAATGTGCATCCCGAATGTTAAATGGGAGTCCAACCATATGCCCAAGTATTTGAAACTAGTAACAGGAGTTAGGGTGGTTTAGCGTTGGCTTTGATCTGGAGCTCAGTCATTGGAAGCTTTAAACATTTAACCTTGGCCCCAAATACCATTGTTACAGTCTTGTCAGTGTTTAAAAACAGTTTGTTTTGGGAAATCCAATTTTCAAGTCCCACAAAGTCAGATTTAAGTATGTGTTCAAGGTCGGACAGGCTATGGCTATGTGCATATAAGATTGTGTCATCTGCATAAATGTGTATTGAAGCTCCCTTAAAAACTGTAGGAAGATCATTGATGAACACGGAGAAGAGTAGGGGCCCCAGAACAGAGCCTTGCGGGACATCACAGGTGATATCCAAGAGGTTGGAGTTAGAGCCTGAGATGGACACATGTTGGGATCTACCTGATAAGTAAGAATGAAACCAGTTTAAAGCATGCTTCCCTATTCCAGAGCTCTGGAGTTTGTTAAGCAGGATAACATGATCAACAGTGTCAAAATGACTTTGCCAAATCTAGGAATATTGCACCAGTGAGTTATCCCCGTTCCATTCCACACTGGATTTCATTGCAAACTTTTAGCAGGGAAGTTATCGTGGATTGTTTGGGGCGAAAGCCAGATTGGAATTGTCTGTGGAACTGTGATGGCAGATACAATAGATATCTTCAAAAAAATGTTGGATATCTTTTTAGAAAGGAAATGTATACAGGGTTATATCAAATAAGTAAACATGGGAAGGATGTTGATCCAGGGAGTAATCTGACTGCCATTATTTGGAGTCAGGAAGGAATGTATTTTCCCCCCTGATGAGACAACATTGGATAATGTGTCACTGAGGTTTTGTGTTTGCCTTCCGCTGGATTAATTTACAAATATAGGATAAGTATCTGATGTCTAAATTTAGCATAGGTTGAACTTGATGAACATATGTCTTTTTTCAACCTCATCTACTATGTAACTATGTCACTATGTAACAAACATGACTGAACCATGCAAATTGAACCTTTCTTTGCTTTAATATTTACGGTGAATTAGTCTGGTACAAATATTCTTAATACCGCAAGTAAAACCTATTTTGTATAACAAAATGTGCTGTAATTGCATTTGCTTTATTTAACTACAAATGAACAGTTTGAGGGATTTAAAAAAAAAAATGAAGTTCAACTATTTGCTGTTCAGAATTCCCCTGTAACCACAATCATCTTCTGCTGACTGGATGCATTGCAGGATATGTTTCAATTAACTGATTAATTAACTGGAGTCAAAAAACTGATTATAAATCTTTAAATGCTCATCCTTTGGACACTGGGATTTAGTGTCGGTTATAACCGTCAGAAGAACTTATATTCAAGGTATCCCCAGCACTCAACAAAAAGAGACTTACACACAGTACTGTATCAAAAATAACCAAGCTTATTAAGTCAGGTAAGTAACAAAAATATATACAAATCAAGAACTTCTACATTTAGGCAATGAGTCTATCAAACAATGTACAAAACATTACCATTAATCAATGTGTTCAAAAGTGAAAAATCTCCCATCCAATGTTTGCTTAGAAGAGAAAACATACTACATAATAAAATGTTATTTTATATAGTGCTTTTCTCAGATGGGACTCCAAGCATGTCACAGGCACAGTCCCTGCCCAGGTGAGCTCACAAGCTATGTTTTGGTGCCTGAGGCACAGGGAGATAAAGTGACTTGCCCAAGGTCACAAGGAGCCGACACTGGGAATTGATCCAGGCTCCCCTGCTTCAAACTCAGATATAATTGTTTACAGTCAGTCTTTATTCACTGAAGCTGCTCCTTCATCCATATGTCAAATAAGGCCCGGGCCATAGAGGGGGGGGAGCCGTGCTGAGGCGAGCGGACGCTGAGGCTCGCCTGCAGAAGCTGGGCGATTTCATGCCCATACAGGCGAGCCAGCGTCCGCGATCGGAGGTGGGGGGAGACTGTAGGGAGGCGGGGCAGTGACGTCGCTGGGCCAATCGCCCGCGACGCACTGACGTCGACGTCACGGCGCCGTGACGTTGACGCAGCCCCACTCTCATTGGAGGGTTTCAGCCGACAGCGCGCTGAAAAACAGCTTGGCGCTCGGCTGAAACCTCCAACTCCTCCGCACGCCTGCGGACGCTCGCGTGAGCCCCCTCTCAAGGCATCCTCATTGAGGATGCAGGGGCTCAGCGCGGAGCGTCCGCACGCCTCAGCACGGCCTGTCCATCTATGGACACGGCCTAAGGAAAGGAAAAAAAGAGGGTTATTCATATAAAGTATATTTTCTCTCACAAACTAACACCTTTTCACTTTTGCTCATAATAATGAACAGTGCTATATTTTGGTGAACAGTGCATTGTGTTCAGTATTTTTGGAGACGTCACCCTATACATACATACATACATACTGAGCGTGTCTGTCTCTCTTTGTTAAGTGCTGGGGAAACTTAGAATTTCAATAAGTTGTCCTGATTTGGCTTCCTGGGGGATAGCGGGCGTCCCCCGGGCACTGTCACCGTTGCTTGACATCTATACTTGCATGAGCATATCCTGCTTTTGTAAAGTGCTGTCTGAACTTGTATATAGAACAGTAGGGACAGGTTAAGTGCAGTGTAATGTTTTGCTAAGAGTGCTGCACCCCCGTGAAAAGAGAATGCCGGCTGACAAGAAAAAAATGCACTTGTCTGTAAATTGATGAAGTTAATATAAAATGTGCAATTGTGTTTAAGTAAAAAAAAAAAAAAAAAAGGATTAACTTTATTATATGATAAAGAAGACTCAGAGTATACGGGGGGTTTGACGAAAATGCCAGTTTTGCCATAAAACTGACACTTATAGCTATAACCAGTGGTTGACAAATCACCAAAAAATCTACTCGCCACACAAAAAAATCTACTCGCCACCTAGTACCAAACGTGTGCTGCTTGGGCCAATATTTACTCGCCCGGGGGTTAAATCCACTCGCCCGGGGCGAGCAAATGTATAGGTTTGTCGAACACTGGCTATAACGCTTAACTGAGCATTTGTGTTCCTGAAAATGTCTCTGATTAATGTTTTCGCCTTTCTGTTTTTTTCCCCTGCTCTCTGAATTTTAAGCCCTGTCCTGTATTCCTAAAACAAAAATACCCTAGAAGCAAAGTTAACATGGCTGCAGGGCTCCTCCCACTTGGTGACATCACTGGACCGCAACTAGTCTTATCAGAGAAGATCAGGAACAGACAGTTGCTCCGATTAAGGGCTGTTATACAGTGGCTGCGTGCGCTACGCCGTGCACGGCACTTATAATTGGCTGAGGTTAGTCAGCCCTTCTATACAAGGGCCGCGCGCGCGCATGGCAGGGAGCGTGCATCTTGCCGACAGCGGGGAAGACGGGGAATAGAATCTTTTCTCGCTGCTACCGGCGCTGAAATATATGTATGTATGCATGTGTGTGTGTGTGTGTATGTATGCATGTGTACATGTATATATATGTGTGTGTATGTATGTGTGTGTCTGCACAATGTTAATAAACATTTTATTTTTACGAAAGTGTTTTTTTTTAAATAAATTACACACACACACACACACACACACACACACACACACACACACACACACACACACAAACACACAAACACACAAACACACAGTACCTTCACACAGCTCACAATACACACAAAAAGCGTGCGGCGTGTGCACACGCGTTCGCACAGGCACGCGCGCGCGCACAGCTGCACACTCTATAGAACAGCCCTAAGTCTCTTTGAGGTCTGCATGGAAAACAGCTCTGTGCTGCCTGCTGGGGTGGAGCAGGTGATAATAGGTTGCCATGGGAATAATCTACTGCAGGCTTAGGGCCTTAAAAAAAATGAATATAAAAGTCAGGTTTGTTATATGATTTACAGGCCATCTCATTGAGCTCCATACACTCTCTGTAGAAAACAATGCAAGCGGCCCATAGTCATGACAGCCAATAAACGACGGAGAGGAGGAGGGTACCATGTCACAGTGATGTTCCCTTAAAGCTGCAATCCATTGCAACAATTGTTTTATGTAGCATTGTAGCAGGGGGTCTCCGGAGCTGAACCCCATTAATATCAGATCCGGGGACCCCTGCTTCCGGAGATACAGACCTCAGTAGTAGGTTCCGGTAGCCGCTCTGCTCGACTACCAGGGATCAAGTAATGGCCGCTGCTCAAAGCTCCTGCGTCCTCCGGGCCAATAGGAAGCCGTGACATCATCAGTGCTGCTTCCTGCTGGCTCATGTGACTTGAAGCGTTAAACTTCAAAGCCCTGCTAGCTCAGCCAGAGCAGCTACCGGCACCTACTATGGAGGTAAGTATCTCCGGAAGCAGGGGGTCCCCATAGCTGAAATTAATGGGGGTTCAGTTCCGGAGATCCCCTGCTTCAATCCTCTGTAACAAAAAAATGAATGGCTTCGATTGCTCCTTTAATTTTATGACTCACCAAAAATGATGCTTCAGTTGACCATCCTGACTTCCCGACTTTTTTTTTTTCACCTTGATAAAGGGCCACAAGCCCGAAACGCGTAGGTGCTCTGTTTGTTTGTTTTTTTTGATCCAATAAACTTGTTTATTATGGGAACGCACCTCTGTGTTTTTTCAAGCTAACAGTGGAACCAGTGCTTCGTTTTTTTCCCTCTCTTCTTGCTGACTTCCCGAAGTAGCAGGACATCAGAGATAATGAACTTCGGGGGAATTCTAAAAACTTTGGGACCTTCCGCCTGTCAGTTAAGGAAGTTTAAATAATAATAATAATAATAATATATATACTTAGTTGAGTTATGGTGAGTAAAAAAAGTGACAAAAACCCACCATAGCAAAGCATATAGCGAATGGAAATATACTGTATGCTCATCTGCATGTCTTAGACAGGTCGGCAACATCGCCTTTCACCATTATCACCCAGCACACAGCACTTCCACTGCAGCAAGGGATTCTGGGAAATGACATGCAAATGAACACACAGTGCCACTTTTTGCTTCAAAAACCATTTTAAACATGGTTCCCTATAGGCTTAAGCTTGCTGCATGGTCACAGCTTTGAGCACAGCCAGGGTTAAGATGCATGGCCAGAAAACCCACCCACAGACAGCTGTTTTGACCTTAATGGGTCTCATCAGTGTGGGGTTGGTTAACTGGCTATTGAATGAAGCAATGAGGATGGGGTTTACCATACTTAATTAAGTTATGGTGAGTAAAAAAAGTGACAAAAGTGGGTTTTTATGTGTTGATATATATATATATATATATATATATATATATATATATATATATATATATATATATATACACACACACTAGCTGATATACCCGGCTTAGTGACTTGAGTTAGTGTCTGGGTGGGTGGGTAGGTGAGTTAGTGTCTGGGTGGGTGGGTAGGTGAGTTAGTGACTGGGTGGGTGGGTATGTGAGTTAGTGACTGGGTGAGTTAGTGACTGGGTGGGTGAGTTAGTGACTGGGTGGGTGGGTGAGTTAGTGGGTGAGTGGGTGAGTTAGTGACTGGGTGGGTGAGTTAGTGACTGGGTGGGTGAGTTAGTGACTTTGAGTTAGTGACTGGGTGGGTGAGTGGGTGAGTTAGTGACTGAGTGGGTGAGTTAGTGACTGGGTGGGTGAGTTAGTGACTGGTTGGGTGAGTTAGTGACTGGGTGGGTGGGTGAGTTAGTGACTGGGTGGGTGGGTGAGTTAGTGACTGGGTGGGTGGGTGAGTTAGTGACTGGGTGGGTGGGTGAGTTAGTGACTGGGTGGGTGGGTGAGTTAGTGACTGGGTGGGTGACATCTCCCCCCCCCCCCACCCCAGCATCCCCCATACCTCAGGCGGCGGCGGAGGCCTGAAGATAGCGGGCAGGCCTGCATTCTCCGCTCCCCCCAAACCTCACGCGGCGGAGGCATGCAAATATCTATTGGGCTGGCATCCCCCACCTGCACCCCCCATACCTTAGGCTGCGGCGGCATATAGTTATAGGGTCAGCATTCCCACCCTCGCGGCCCCCCCCCCCTCCCCAGCTCACGCGGAGAGGAACCTTTGGGGAGGTGGCTGTGAAGAGGGAGGGAAGGAGGCAGGAGAGGGTGGTGCGGCGTCGCCCCTGTGGGTTGTGAGTTGATGGGAGCAGCAGCGGCGCTCACCCCCCCGCGCGGCCAAGCAGGGTTAAGGGCACCGCGAGGGAACGTATAGGGGAGGTGAGGGTGGGTGATGGTGGGGGGCGGTGGCCTCTCTCCCAGCTAAGCAAGCAAGCCAATGAGAGGCGTGTGGAGGCGGGGCCGGGCCACGGACCAATCTGATTGGCCAGAGTGTGAGTGACAGACCAACTGACCTATCAGATTGCCCATAAGCACAGCAAATATACAGATATGCAGAGCTAGATAGATAGATATAGATAGATATAGATAGATATAGATAGATATAGATAGATATAGATAGATATAGATAGATATAGATAGATATAGATAGATTATAGATAGATATAGATATCTATGTAGATATATATATATATATATACATACCCCGCATTAACGTACGCAATGGGACCGGAGCATGTATGTAAAGCGAAAATGTACTTAAGTGAAGCACTACCTTTTTCCTACTTATTGAAGCATGTACTGTACGGCAATCGTCATATACGTGCATAACTGATGTAAATAACGCATGTGTAACAGGCTTTATAGTCTCCCCGCATGCGCACAGCTTCGGTACAAGTAGGGAGCCGGTATTGCTGTTCAGGACGTGCTGACAGGCGCATGCGTGAGCTGCCGTTTTCCTATTGAGCGATATGTACTTACTCACAAGTGTACTTAAAGTGAGTGTCCTTAAACCGGGGTATGCCTGTACTTAGTTAAGTTATGGTGGGTAAAAAAAAGTGACAAAAACCCTCCACAGCAAAGCATATAGCAAATGGTCTGCAACCCCGCCTTTCACCATTATCACCCAGCACACAGCATTTCCACTGCAGCAAGGGATTCTGGGAAATGACATGCAAATGAGCACACAGTGCCACCTTTTGCTTCAAAACCATTCAACATGGTTCACCTATAGGCTTAAGCTTGCTGCATGGTCACAGCTTTGAGCACAGCCAGAGTTAAGATGCATAGCCAGTAAACATATATATGCTCAGATTCTGCATTAATGACTTTGTAAAATCAGATGCACTGTGTTGGATTCACTTAGCAACAAAGATGTCTAACTGATTATAAAGGAACATGGCTACTTTGGGTCTGGCAAAGCTCATTCTGCATCTTGACTGTTATCCAGACAATGGTGTGACTTTAATTTCCCCTGTCCCGACTGTCTCTTCACCAAATTGAGAAGCTCCACAGACCCTCCTTTTTACAGGGTCTCCAACTCTTCCCCTCGTAAATTCCTTAGCTGTGTTAATACCGGTCCCTATGCATTCGATCATTGTTAGAAGAAACATTGCAATTAATCTTACATGAACAGAAGTGGGCTTGGCTCTGTGCTCTCTCTGGCTCTCTAATAGGGATAAAACATCTATTTGCTTTGACAATGAACTCCATGAAGCTTGTGGAATGTATTTGATTGATGAATTTGGAGCAAATTCTCCATGATCACAAAGCTAAGAAAAATCATTGGAATCATTTTGTTAATGATCGCAATTCAATTAAAAAAAAAAAAATTATATATATGTGCTGTTTGCTGGGTGATAATGGTGAAAGGTGGGGTTGCAGGCCTGCCTAAGACATGCAGATGAGCATACAGTTGTATTTACATAGATAGATAGATAGATAGATAGATAGATAGATAGATAGATAGATAGATAGATAGATAGATAGATAGATAGATAGATATCTCATGTAAAGAACGCAGCACTCATGTAGCAATCCAGTAACTTGCCTGGGTGCACTGAGAGTATTGATCATCAAAATAAAGTTCAAATAATCACTCACAGGTCCTTAGGATCAATAAGAAGATGTATTTAAACATTCTGGTCCTAGTCCAGTACATTTCGCAAGAGGTGCGTATATATATATATATATATACCCATTTGCATGTCATTTCCCAGAATCCCTTGCTGCAGTGGAAGCACTGTATGCTGGGTGATAATCGTGAAAGGCGGGGTTGTATGTATGTATAGAAAGGAAAAGAAAGGTGCGCAAATATAACTATCATATGTTTGTCTTTATATAGCGCCATCCAGGTACACAGCGCTTTACAATACACGTAACGTAATATTCTAACACAAATGCAAATAAGCGATTTAGACATAAAATAATTAGAAAAGGAGTCCCTGCCCCGAAGAGCTTACGATCTAAGTGGTAAGTGGGGAGAACTTGCAGAGACAGTAGGAGAGTGTTGTGCTAAGTGCGTCTGCAGGGGGCCAAGCTCCGTGCATATGAGATGTATAGTGTCAGCCAGCGGAGCTAATGCAAAGGAAGTTACTCCCACCCCCCTGTGTATAATGGAAACTAAGCGCAAGTTCAACATTTCTCTCAGCAGAAACAGTACAAATTCTCTCCCTAAGCTCAGAGAATAATATGATAAGGACGCATTTTACATTCATCTGAATTTCATTACAATTACTCATTGGAACTGGGTATTTTCTATCACACAACAGCGGCAACTTACTTGTGAACCGCCATTTTTTTTTCTATACTAAAAAGATGTGGGTCTGTTTCATCGTCATAATACAGGAGCGGACAGCTCCCGTCCTCAAGGGCCACCAACAGGCCAGGTATTAGGGACATCCCTGCTTAAGAACATGTGGCTCGATCAGACGCCATGGCGCCGTGTCGTGGGAGGAGGGCCGGTAGACAGATAACGCCCAGGCAGATATCAGTCTCCAATCCGCCCCTGGATATCACTACGTGCTGGGCAAGAGTTTGCACAGGCAGAGCCCACTTTTTGCAGCCTGCTTACTTTTATTCCGGGACAGGGTGGGATAGAGCTCAACTCCAGTCCTCCACAAACCCCAACTGGTCAGGTTTAAAGGATATCCCAGCTTCAGCACAGGTGGCTCAATCAGTCCCTGCTTCAGCACAGGTGGCTCAATCAGTCCCTGCTTCAGCACAGGTGGCTCAATCAGTCCCTGCTTCCGCACAGGTGGCTTAATCAGTCCCTGCATCAGCACAGGTGGCTCAATCAGTGGCTCAGTCCTACGACTGAGCCACTGATTGAGCCACTTGTTCTGCAGCTAGGATATCCTTAAAACCAGACCTGTTGGGGGGTCTGGAGGACTGGAGTTGAGCGCTCCTGGGCTAGAGATTGAGTAAACACTTGAATAACAAGCGCTCCTTCCACTCAGAGGCCTCAATGAAAAGAAAACAACTCTTTGCTTTACGTCCGATTACATTTGCCTAACGGAAAAAAATGGACATTGTTACCTTGTTTTC
The DNA here is from genome assembly GCF_040206685.1 of Ascaphus truei. Lineage (NCBI taxonomy): Eukaryota > Metazoa > Chordata > Amphibia > Anura > Ascaphidae > Ascaphus > Ascaphus truei. The sequence continues at coordinate 17,754,284 of NC_134491.1, read as the reverse complement.
AAAATCTTTCTTTTTTTGTCAACTAACAGGGATTGCACCTTTAAATTTCTATTTGATTAACTAACAACTACAAGCTGCAGTGTAGCTATCCGTCCGTGTACAGAACATCGAAAGAGGAACCGGGAATTATGCTTTTCTATTATAATGGCTCCGGTGACGGCAAAACGTTGTGAAAGAGGAAGTTTATTTTTTATTTTTTTATTTTTTTTAACATTATGCACTTTAAGAAATACTTTATTTCAGCTTCACAAAGAAAAAGTTACCAGACTTCACTTTAATTGTGGTCTGAAAATGCAACCATTAGGGATTCTAATTTTATAATGTTTCATCTGCAATCCTTAGGTCTTGTGTAAGTCGACTGTAATGTGTGGGACAGAATAAGACACTGGCCCTGGCTGGGGAAAGTCATCCGATATTAACTGGAGCCCAGCCCAGATATCAAGTGGCTAGTGCTGCCCATACATATTCAGTGTATGTATATCTTTATTTATAATAATAATAATAACTTTATTCAGACAGCACTTTTCTCCCATTGGACTCAAAGCGCTTCACAATGACAGTATAGTGCATAAGCAGCAAATAGGAATGATGCACACAATCCCTGCCCCGTGGAGCTTACAATCTATGGTTTTGGTGCCTGAGGCACAGGGAGATAAAGTGACTTGCCCAAGGTCACAAGGAGCCGACACCGGGAATTGAACCAGGTTCTCCTGATTTTTGAAACCCGCCTAATGCATATAAAAGCCCGCCTAATGCATATAAAAGCCCGCCTAATGCATATAAAAGCCGGCCTAATGCATTTAAAAGCCGGCCTAATGCATATAAAAGCCCGCCTAATGCATATAAAAGCCGGCCTAATGCATATAAAACCCCGCCTAATGCATATAAAAGCCGGCCTAATGCATTTAAAAGCCGGCCTAATGCATATAAAAGCCCGCCTAATGCATATAAAAGCCGGCCTAATGCATATAAAACCCCGCCTAATGCATATAAAAGCCGGCCTAATGCATTTAAAAGCCGGCCTAATGCATATAAAAGCCCGCCTAATGCATATAAAAGCCGGCCTAATGCATTTAAAAGCCGGCCTAATGCATTTAAAAGCCGGCCTAATGCATTTAAAAGCCCGCCTATACCCTCAGACTCACAGCCAAGGACCAGCACAGACTTGTAGCCACAGACCAGCACAGACTCGTAGCCACGGACCAGCACAGATTCACAGCCAAGGACCAGCACAGATTCACAGCCACTGGTCCGCACAGATTCAGTCACTGACCAGCACAGACTCTGACCAGCAAGGACTCAAGAGCCACTTAACCGCACAGACTTGCAGCCACTGACCAGCTCAGACTTGCAGCCTCGAACTAGCATAGATTCACAGCCACTGATCAGACTCACAGCCACGGACCAGGACACACACACAGCCACGGACTAGCACAGACGCACAGCCACTAACCAGCACAGACTCACAGCTTCTGACCAGCACAGACTCACAGCCACTGACCGACCATTACAGACCCAGCCACGGACAAGCACATACTCACAGCCACTGATCCGTATAGACTCACATCCACTGACCAGCTCAGACTCTGACCAGCAGACTCGCAGCCACTGACCAGCAGACTCGCAGCCACCGACTAGCACAGACTCACAGCCACGGACCAGCACAGGCTCACAGCCACGGACCAGCACAGGCTCACAGCCACTGACCAGCACAGGCTCATAGCCACTGACCAGCACAGGCTCACAGCCACGGACTAGCACAGGCTCACAGCCACTGACCAGTACAGACTCAGATAATGACCAGTTTGACACATACTGATCATCACAGACAAAGACACACATACACAAAGACTTGCTATCACATACATACTGAAATATTAACACACATTGTCCTGGAACTAGATTCCATATTCCTCTGTCTTTCCTTTAGTTATGGAATCCATTTCTCCCTTGTTTAATTGCTTGTCAGTTTCCCCTGTCCCAGCAGCAACACTGCATGTAAAATGCAACATTATTGCTACATGTTGTAGTTCCCTCAGACATTCTGTGAGTTGCCATAGCAGCCCCAGCCTTTCTCTCCAGAATAGGCTAGTCTGCCCCCCCTTCTGTTTGTTTTATGATAGTCTGTCCCAAGGCTATTCCCTTTACCCACACTGCTCCTCACTTCCTTTCACCCTGGACTCTGAGTGAGTAACTGCTGCTATATACCCCAGCAAGGCCTTTTTGTTTTACACTGTCTCACCATTGATACACTGCACATCAGACAGAGAAGCCCTCTCTATCTACATTACATCACCAAGCACCTATCTCTCTGTGATTTCCCTCAATAAAATCAAGAAAGAGAAAAGGGCTTGTTTGTGCTTTGGAAGAGGTGAGACATGAGTTAAGCTAACTGGAGTCATTCATACACCATTCGTGACCCTGACTTCAGTATACACAGACTGACCAACGCCTGTAAACTGACCCACACAGTCACACACTGACCTGCAGGAACCAGTCCCAACTGGAGGCGCTGCAGAACCACGAGACATGGCTGCTCATAGGTGCCCTCTATGGCCGTATCTGCAACTGCAGGTTCCTCTCAATTCATCAGAGCAGCTCCATTTTGTCTCCTGCTTGCCCGTCCATGAAAGCCATATGTAGATCACCAGTAAGACCTCTCCTTGAGTACTGTGAATTCTCCATAAAGACATTAAAAAAAACACGGAGATCAAAACACAGCACCCGAAAAATAGGTGCACTTTAGTTCCTCTGTCAGAGCGACATAATTAAGCTTTCATTTCAATGAAAACTTCAGCTGAAGGCATTTTAACATATAAATGTCTTATTACATTTACTTATGTGTATATATATATATATATGTGTGTGTGTGTGTGTGTGTGTATATATATATATATATATATATATATATATATACACACACACACACACACACACACACACACACGAATAATAGCAATGATGAAATCCCTCCATTTAAAAATATTTATCAGACCTACTTTGCGATTTACAAGTAACACAAATGTCATCAGTTTAATTATCTGAAGGTTTTGAGGAACAACCTTAAGTAGCAGAACAGAGCAAGTGAAACTCTCTCCTACGATCTCTCACACTAGCAGAAATGTGCACAATAGGTGATCTGTTCTTTGTTAGGTATACAATTCTGATCTCCCCAGCCTGAAGAAGATCCTGCCATGTTACTTAGTCACAACTCTTTCCAAGTCTATGCAGTCCAACTACATAAATGTACTGTGGTTTCAGGAGGTGTTTGGGTTTCCAGAAAGCTCAGAATAAAACCTTAAAATGAGGGACTGCGGTGTTGGGGAACAATGGTGCCTACTATCACTCAGGAGGCCACCGTTCCAAGAACCACACCAAAAGCAAGACCTTAAAAATGCAATAAGTCGTGTTTAACCAGGCACATTAGCGAGCGAGGAGTTCAGTCAAGAAACCTATGAAACCAATAATTTTAATAGGAAAAATATGGTACGGTATAAAGAGAAGAGCAAAACTAACAGTAAAAGAAAGTGGGAGGTGCGCTAAAACTCGTGGCGAGGCCGGCTGCATTAGTCTCAGCTATTTTGGAGGTGAGGCCCATGGGGAACCAGGTACTTGGAGCAGGGGAAGAGTCGATGCTTGGGGAACCAAGTGTGAGTGTTGGGATCGGCGGCAGGCCCCGTCCCCGTCTTGACACGGGTGACGCGCTGCAGGCTACCCACACGCGCCCTGCCGCCAGATACAGGGACTCCCCCAGGCTCTGGCTTAGGCCCCGCCCCCGTGATGACACAGGCGATACACCGCGCCGTCCGACTAAGGAGCACTCTAGGCTCGGTCTTAGACCCCGCCTCCGCCCCCCACCCCATGAGGACTCAGGGCGACGCATCACGCTGTGGCAAGCACAGAACACGAGGGGTTAATCCCCAGTGATCTCTGATCACCGCCACCTGCGGCCAAACTCAGCCCCCATCTACCATTGGGCAGCAGCTACCTAGTAGGTAGTACTTCCTATACCTGCCTGCAGCTCATTGGCCTAACCTCCTTTATATGCTCAGCCAGCCCTCTGGCAAATTGGCTGAGCATAATACTTCCTCACAGAATTAAGTAGTTACCTCTAACCTCGTCTCCCTGTCCTGTCGCTTTGCATTCATTGCTCCTGTTTCGTTTTTCCGTGTTTTGACCTTGGCTCGTACTTGGACCCCAACTTCTCTCTGAACCCTGGACTCGGCTTGCTATTGGACTTCTATCATCTCCGCTCCTTGCGCACCCCTCTTCTAGTTTGCGCAGCAAGCCTGCAGAAGCCAGAGATCAGAAATAAAGTAGCGAGAACACAAAGACCAAAGTAAGACTGCACCTTTAAATTCACCCATCCGCGCCCATCTGCCATCCCCTGATATCAACATTCTCAATGTATGAATAAGCACGTAACCCAATACTGTACTGTACCGTGCACTTTGACCAGATAATAAATGGCATTGTTTATCATGGCGGATTGTGCAAGAAAACAAAATAGAGCCTCAATCGAGAGGATTACACTACAACTTTCAACTTGATGGAAGTTTGCTCTTCAACTGACCTCCAAGTAATGTAAATACTGGAATGTGCATATTTTTTTTTTTTTTTTACTGGAAGGGAATACAACTTGCATACACCGTGGAAGCGAGCCAAAGACTTCAAGAATAGGAGCCAATCTCTGGGAAGCTTTCAACTTCCAGCGGTATTTGGAGGGGATAGGTCTGTGAGTGTTATAAACATGCCTGTTAATCCCACATGCTTGCCACTCTTCGGAACGTTACCAGACAACTATTTACTTTTCAGCCAGCCAGTAAGTTTTAGGAACATTTCTGCACGTACGTTCAAATGATTAACCCCTTCGCTCTTGGAGGGACCTTTAAATGTGCCCCTTTTTGTCTTTATAGGTTTGTCTGTTTAATGTGGATACTGATACAGGATTTCATGCTCTAAAGGAAAAATCCCACATAACATAACCCCACAACTGGAACAATCTACGAGAGACTCACAGCCGCCACCAGTCTAAATTCTTTCAAAACCAAGGCTGGGGCCATGGTGCCTTCGCCCCCGCGCATAGGGCTGGCGAAGGCTGTGGGAAAGCGGGTGCTTTCCCTGGCCATGGTGGACGGGCCGTAGGGGGCGTTCCTAGGGGCGTCACGGAGCTGGTTCGCCCTCATGGGGGCGAACCGCTCACGTGACCTGTCTGTCGCGCTGAGAAATCAGTTCAACTGATTTCTCACGCAACGCGCCCCCTCCTGCTTCGGCGCGGACGCACCCACACACCGCATGGACGCAAACACTGCCTTAAGGTCTGCAGTACCATGGCCCCAGCCTAAAGTTGCATCACATTTTAATGTGGTCTGTAAATGTTACATACGCCCATAATATATATTATATCTAACTGTGCATGCAATGTCTTGTATATAATGTATACCCTGTTCAATGTAACTATGTATTTGTAACCATGTATTATTTGTCATCATAACTCTGTGCCCAGGACATACTTGAAAATGAGAAGGAACTCTCAATGTATTACTTCCTGGTAAAAAAAATTATAAATAAATAACATCAGTATTTTTCCTTTATTCAAAATGCTTTGGTCCTGAACCCCCGAAATCTTAATGATTTAAATCCTTGAAGGGTGGTGTCTTGGTTCAATATTGTTATGAGTTTCAGCGTTGCTGAATTTGAAGTGCCTCATTTCTTCTGAATATGTAGGGTTTTTGCACGCTTATGACCTCACAGGGTCTGATAAAAAATAATGGTGTATATACCATTTAAAAGGCGCAATCTTATAGTCCAAAGCCTTTTTAGAAATGACAAGTTGTCTTTTTCATCCTCAGGGATGTGTGAATCTTTGCTGTTTCATTTTCCAGGTGCTCTTTCGCGTGTTTGAAAGAAAAGTTGTGAAGGAGACGTTTCCATTTTGGTCATTTGCAAATGCCAAACAAAAATGTGTATTTCTTATTTTTTCATGTGAATATTGAGCCACCAATTTTCCTGCCTAATCTTCATTTCACACTTCGTTGTAATATTCTTGGTATGCTGGTGGGAGAACCCTTTCTAAGGCAGATATGGCAGCGTGTTGCATGTCCCGCTGGCAGTAATGAGGATAATATACAATAAACGGAATTATGGGCTTAAAAAAAAGAATGGGGTTTTGTATGAAGCGTCGCTATAAGGGAATTTGCAGCAAAACAGATGCACAGAAGAATATCAGGCCGATTGCTTCTCAGTGCTGGCTCCACTCCTGGATTCGATCTAAAATCTTGTCACCCAGCATCCGCTGAGTCGGACCACTAGCAGACTGGTTCCTGACCACCTATAATCGTTCCGTGGAACCTCAGGGTATCCAGCAGCTCTGCCCTCCCGTGCTCCGAGTGAGCACATTCACATGTCTCAGACAGGTCCACAACCCTGCCTTTCCCCGTTATCTCTTAGCATGCCATGCTTCCACTAGAGCTAGGGATTCTGGGTAATGACCTACAAATGAGCATACAGTGTGCCATCTTTTGCTTCTCAGGGCCGCTGACAGGGGTGGGAGGTTCCGGACCCGGTGACTGCAAGGGATCTAGCCGGCCGGCGCTGGAAGTTGGGCCAGGCCAGAGATTGGGTCCAACTTCTTTCCCCAGCTGCCAATCCTCTCGTTGCCACGGGGCCCCGGCTCTCCCCAGCTGCATGCCTCTCCCTCACTGTCCCATGCAGGGCCTCTCTCTGATGTCGGCGCACTTACCGGCATGAGAGTGGCCCGGTGCAGGAGAGTGAGGCAGAGAGGGAAGCCCGGCAGGAGACCCAAAGTATTTGGGGGGAGGAGGGGGAGGCTTCCCCAAGGAGCAAAAAAGACACTAGTATTAGCAGAAAAGGAACCCCTTGTTCCAGAGATACATACTGGTGAAGTTACCCGTTTGTGGGGTTTTAAAATGGCCGTCCAGTTCTGTTGTGGCTTCCTGTTGCCCAGTGTTTTGGTAGCAATTTTTTTTTACCTTCTAGGAAGTTAAAAAAAATAGTATGTATCTCGGATAATAGCGCAGTGTAGCGCCAGGGGATGGGCGGCTCGGAGTACTGCTTTAATGTACTGCGAAGCGTGTGCCGGGGGAAGATTTTAATCGCATTTATTCAGAAGGAGGTAAACTCTTCTTCAACGATGGTAAAGTGTTACATGACATATTGAACAGGACCTCTCGTTGTAAATGCTTTCGGGGCAATAATGTGCTCTCCGCTCCTTCAGTCCTCAAGCATTAATCTGGATTCATTGTAACCTTAGAAGGCACCGAGCAATTCTAAACCATATTGAACTGCCAAATTAAAGTGTACATCCTGCAAACGGGCCGCAATAATGTGTGCGTTGGAAATGAGAGGAGGCGAGTGTGAAAACCTTTCACCTTAAAATATAAAAGGAGCTATGTGTGACCTGAAAAAAAAAGTGTTTTTGATGGTTACATGAATCCTGAAGAAGTATTCTTTTTGGGACTTCGCACATACTTTGTGCAGTGTCTACAGCAGGGGTGGGTAACTCCAGTCCCCAAGGGCCATGATCAGGGCCGGTTTTCAGGATATCCCTGCTTCAGCACAGGTGGCTCAATCCACCTGTGCTGAAGCAGGGACTGAAGTTGCTGTCTTCTTTAGCATGGCCCTGGGCTCTGCTGCTGGCGCCCCGTGCGGGGCCTTGATCTGGTTCACGGACTCTCTGCTCCTGCTAACTACATACTGGTTGCTTATGCAGCCAAGTGCAGTTTTTCACACTGAAACACACTCGTACGTTAAGGAATTGCAAATATATCAAGAGACAATAAGGCCCCAATGCTGCATCCAACTTGACAAATCATTTAGTACATTACTATGTGTTTTATCTACATTCTTTCTTTATAAATATGGGTCAATTAGCTCAATACTTTGGCCAAAATATTGGACGCCTACAACCACATCATGGTAATCCCATTCCAGAGATTTCAGGACTAAAGTAAGTCACGTTCAGATATTACTCTGGCGTCTAATATTACATCTCACTACTAATATGCTGATCAACCGTAGTGCAAATGCGTGTCACTGGGTTCCTGTGAATACAGTATTTAAATTTAGAAGTGAAGAATTAGACAGAGAGCGAAAAAAATGGGATTAAATCCTGCCACACTATATAAGAAAAGCATAATGGTGATTCTTTGTCAAGACCAGCATTTCCCAGCATTAGGCATAGACTCTGTAGAGCTTAGCTGGCCGGGAGCCAGTGCGAGCTGAATGTGGCTAAAGCAAATTCTTTTGGGAACCAACTCTAGTGAACAAGCAACACATCAAAAGCACATGGTTGACTTATCAAAGCAACCACCCACTGTCATTGAAATAAAGGTCTAATTGGCCTTGGTTTGTTCCCAGTGGATATTCCCAGTGGATGGCTCAGTGTTAGATCTGACAGCCACATCTAACATAGCTGCATTCATTAGGGATATTAAAACTTGCACAGAATAAATGCTTTTTTCCATCCCCATCAAAGCCCCAAGGTAAACTGAACTCCATTGAATCCTACGTATAAGCAATGGGCTTTATTAACCACAAAGTATTTTTCCTACTTCCAGAGACCAGAATAATCTTTAGTTCTCTGTCCCTTTATAAGTCTGACCCATTTTTCTCTTCTCGTATGAATTATCTTGGGCTAGCTGTGTGTGTGGGAAAAGAGGAAGAAATCGGTGCAAAGTTGAATCAAAGACATGCATACGTATTGGCCTAAGGCTGGTGAACCCAGTTCCAATTCCAGTGTCCGCTCTTTGTGATCTCAGTCAAGTCACTTTGTCTCCTTGTTCCCATCCAAATCAGATTGTAAGCTCTATGGGGCAGTGACTCACTGGGGCTTAATAATGAGACTGTGATAGTGCCTCAAACACCACTAACTTTCATTGCATCTGCAAAATAATTCTATGTTCAGTGTTGCATACATTTTCAGTGCTATGGGGTAGGCTCCCCTTTGATTTCTTCGGAATACCCATCTGTTATACCCCTTTTAAGCTTGGCCCATTACGGGAATCCTGGCTGGTCCTCTGTAATGGACAATGGTCCCTTTTGGCCTGTATGGGAACTGCCACTTCCATACAGGCTGAGACAAATACCAGTGCGGATTTGTGGGTAGAGCCGTGCCGTCCTCCTTTTGATGCCCTTTGTAGCATGCCGCTTTCCCATCTTATGGGACATGCTGGACTCCATTAGCCATCTTCTGGTATTCTAGCTTAAAGGGCATACGTATAACATAACAAATAAAGGGGAGCTTGGTCTCTTCTATGACTTTATGAATACATCCCTCTACTTTCTCCCCGAGGCTCCTCTCCTCTTGTCCTCCCGGAACCTAACCTTTCTCGAACCTTCGTATACTAAATTCTCTCATGTGATGTCAGAATCCCTATGGTAACACTGGGTGGCACCCAGCATACACTAACCTGCTAGTAACCCTTTAGAAAGAGGGTTGCATATTTAAAAGGGATTTAATCGTTACTTTAGTTAGATCAGGGGCGCGCAAACTTTTTTTGCTGCGCCCCCTCTGACTGTTCTTCTCCGGTGGTGCGCGCCCCCCCCCCCCCCCTTACCTCACGCGGCGGGGTCATGTGACATCACGTGACCTGCGACATAATTTGACGCTTGTCACATCACATGACCATGCAGCGTAATTTGACACCGGCAGAGATAAGGTACGTTTAGAGCTGCAGGGGCCTCACGCGATCCCCCTGCATTTAATTTAAATACCTTTGGGAAAGAGCGCAGGGCCCCTGCAATGCCTTGCCCCCCCCAGAAAAATGTCATGCCCCCTATGCCCCTCACTTTGCGCACCACTGGGTTAGATCATAGAAAAAGGTGGCGTAACCAGGCCCGTTCCTAGGCAGTAAGCAGGTAAGGCACCGCCTAGGGACAGCAGGTCTCAGGGGGCGGCAAGAGGGAGAGAGTAGCAGCACTGACACTTTCCTTTTTATTTTTTTTACATGTAGGATTAAAGCAGGGGGTCCCCGGAGCTGAACCCCGTTAATTTCAGGCCTGGTGCCCATGATTCCTGAGATACTGACCTCCATAGGGGGTGCCGGTATCTCAGGTTTAAAGCCCTCGGTCACATCGACCAATAGGAAGCTGTATATGATGTCACGGCTTCCTATTGAACCATGTGATGGGACATCTGCACCTGATCGGGAGATACCGGCACGCTCTAAGGAGGTAAGCATCTCAGTTAGCAGGGGGTCCTCAGAGTTGAAATTAACAGGGGTCAGCTCCGGAGACCCCCTGCTTCCTACCGGCGGGGGAATTGGGGGGGGGGAAAGAATTTCTTGGGGGGGGACATTTTTCTGGGAATTTTTCTTGGGGGGTGGGGGATTTTATTTATTTATTATTTATTTATTGTTCCTTTGGGGGGGGAGAGGGAACATTCTTAATAGTGCTTGTCTAAGGGTGGCACATACCCTAGGGACAGGCCAGGCCGCGTTACTCACACTCACACCCTAAAATAGATCTTTTACAGGATCTGGATAAGTGGAAGACCAAAGTTAGTTCTGATTTAATTATCGTATTGTTATTTTCCGGGTTCTTTTCCTTTCCTGTCTTCTCTTTTTTAAATTTTAATTAAACACCTATTCAGGGACCTGACAGAAATAACGCCGCCTTTGGGTGTGAGAGGCTTAACGCCAAGTTATCTGAAGGTAACACAAGGCGACGCTAACTTGACATGGCGTTAAGCTGATAACATAAGTAACAACCAATGTTGTTGCATGTATTTCGCTTTGTGGATACCGGTTAAACCCAGGGAAACTAACGAACGTTACCTATTTAGGTAACTTCACATTAGTAGGTCAGGTTTAACGGACGCCTGAGGATCTACCCCTTTGTATTACAATACTTTATTTTGTAGAGTATCTAAGTACTTAATTTTAACATAACCAGTTATGGCCAATTAACTTCTGACACCCTCAAAGTTACTCTTCCAACTGACCAAAGTGAATTGGCATCGCTCAGCTAATCTTATGTGTAGCAAATTTATACTACGCTGGCAGTAGAAGGGAACAGTGAACAGAAATGTTATTTTCTTATAGAAGTTCAATGTGACCTAAGTATTAAATGGATAAAGATATGTAAAAATGAGTATCTCTCAGAGTTTGAGAGGCAGGCGTTGATGTAACAAATAATTATTCCCAGGTATAAGCTTTCCTTGAATGACTTCCAACTTCATCGTAATAAACACCAGCACAGTTTAATATAATAATACCTTTTATTTCATATTGTCCTTTTCTCCCAATTACAGAAATAGTGTGTGGTACAGAGAACGTAGGATTTTTAAAGATGAGTTGGGGATGTTTTTGGTGAAAATGGGAAATAAAGTGACTTGCCCAAGGTCACAAGGAGCCGAGATTTGAACCAGGTTCCCCTGATTCAAAGTCAAGTGCCATTGTTATCTGTCTGGGTCTTTACTCACTGAGCCGCTTCTTAACCGCAATTGAGGTCAGTAAAGTCCATAACATTTGTAACGGTGTTTCCCCCACCCGGTGGGAGATTTGGCCATTACTGGTCGTGTGGTGCATGATACCTGCTGGTAACAGCAGGGCTGAGTCGTCCGCCGATGGTAGTGGGGACACAGGACTAGGCTTCTGGGGTTCATACCCTAATATCTCTTTAGCAGTGCAGCGCCTCCATCTGCTGTAGGCTCCAGGAGCTGAAGGTGATCTCCCACGGTAGAACAATTACCTCTCCCCCCAGTAAGGTCACGCACCAGGCAGGAGGTATAATAACAGGAACTGTTTATTGTCTTCTATACAGCACAGTAACAAGGCAGAATTCTGCCCAATGCAGTAACTGTCTGCTACCACTGAAGGATGGTCCCTGGACCATCACTAAAGGCCAAGGACACCCGCAGGCATCCTAGCTCTTCCCTGCCTTCCTAGTAGAGGCAGAGGTATGGTCCACACTCACTCTCCCCCGGAGGGAAGAGGAAAGGAGAAGGCCTAATAATCAGCCTCTCTAATGTATGACCTGCCTTCCTCAAGTGGGGAAAGGCACTACTAAATTTGGGTGGTACCTGTCCTTAAGTACAGCCAGGCAGAGGGCACCAGGTCAGTCTCATGATTGATCATGCCCAGGCCTGATGTCACCGCCTCCAGCTTTCACTTAAATGCAGCACCTCGGAGGGGGAAACCCCAATATCAACTACTGGCAGCCTGATAGTACCAGGGTTTACTGCCAGCACAAGGGCAGAATAGTAGCCATAGGTTGCCTGGCTACACATATATTCTGCAAAGTCACAATTTATTATTTATAGCAGCAATTTTCTTTTTCCATTTATTTGTTCACAGTATTTGAACCTGGGGCTTCTCCAGAGCTGAACTGTACCAGTTTCAACTTTGAGGACTGCACCCCCCCCCCTCCCCCCCCAGTCACTTACAGTTTTCAGTCTCTGTTTTCTCCCCCCAACAAAATAGCGGACAAAGTCTAGGCCAACAGGAACCTGCAATGGATAGCGTTATGTCTTCCGAGCTTTACGAACGTGAGCGCCATCTTTAAACAAACCAGGAAGTATCTGGAGAACCCGGATACACTGGAGCTAAAACTAGCCTTCAACTCTTCCAGTCAGGGCATTATTGGTCAGCAATGCCCTGTTCTTCGGGGATTATTATTTAATTATAGGCTAAAACTGTTAAAATTCTGGACATTATTGAAATCCCTGCTCTCTGATTGGTTAAAATTCTGGGCATTGTCCATTCAGTAATGGGCCGGAATTTTTGGCACCCTGTCAAGTTTTTCAGCCAATCAGCTTTGAGTTCTCATACACAGAGTGAGAGCAGCTCTCAGACAAGTGTATGTGATTGGACAGGAGGCACCAGCAAGGCACTGCCCCACCCTGCCTGCATAGAGCTCCGCACAGGAGAGTGAGGAGAAAGGTTTGTGTGTGTCTGTCTGCTGTGTGTTTTGTGGGTCTAAATGGTGGCAGCAGTGTTTTGTTGGTGTGTGTCTGCAGTGTGTGTTTTGTGAGTATAGAGGGTAGAGGCGGGCTGCAGTGTGTTTTGTTGGTGTGTGTGTCTGCAGTGTGTGTTCGGTTGGTGGGTGTAGAGGGGGGCAGCAGAGTCTGTTTTGTTGGGGTGTGTGTGTCTGCTGTATGTGTTTTGTGGGTGTTTTTGTGGGTGTAGAGGGGGGCTGCAGAGCGTGTGTCTTCAGTGTATGTTTTGTGGGTAGACGAGGACTGCAGAGAGTGGGGTTTTTTTTGTCTCAAATATTTTTATTATGTAGCCAGGCTGGTTTCCTTGGCTACTAAGTCTGCCCTCCCTGGCAGTAAGTCCTGTAAGAACAGGCCTGCCAGGAGTTATCATGGGTTTCCCCTACTCCATAGTAGCTTCCTTGGGTGACAGGCAAGGCGGTGGGACTAGGGCTGTGTGTGTCCAATCACTGAATTCAGACCTGGTACCTACTTCCCTTGTACTTAAGGAGCTGCACTGCTAAATTTAGTCAGTGCTTCTACCTCCTTGAGAGAGGCTGGTCTACCCTAACAATTGTGCAGGGCTCTGCCAGTTTGTACTCCCTCCCCTGGGGAGTGGAGAGGAAGACTATACCCCTTACTCCGCCAGGGAAGAGCATGGACTGCTTCAGGGCCACTTGGCCTGGAGTGGAGGTCCAGGGTACATCCTGAGGGTGAAGCCCCACGAAGTGAAGTATGCTGTGTAGGCTGTACCATCTGCCAGTGTGCTAAATAAAGCGATCCTGTTCAAAGATATCTTCCTGCCTGAGACTGCAATCTATCAGGAGGAGAGGAAGTAAGAGATGAAGGCGCTATCACCATGAGACAGAATCAGTTACTACCCCAGAAGCCTATCTTGTTCTCCTCCACAACACCGCAGGATGCTCAGATCTACTGTGAGCCAGCAGGTATGCACCACACCACACCGTGTAGCAGTGACATCTCCCAGAGAGGGGGGGAAAACACAGTTACAATTAGTTTTTCACATAGTACAAATAACAAGTATCAAATATCCAACAGTATGACGGTGGGAACATACAGATGTATTGAATAAAAATAATATCAATAGTGTAGAATAAGAAGACCATTCAGGTCATTCTTGAGTAATTAGATATGGCCTGATTATAATAACAACTGCAGATAATGAAACATTATTTCAGCATTATTTCAGCTGGTACTGAAGGATCGTCTCGTACTGTTTGTTAAAAAAATGATAGGAAAAAAAGGGCTGGGGGACAGATAAGAAAAACAAACAGGGACAGGAGAGAGGGGGAAGACAATGGGGGAAAGGGGAGGGGAACCTCCCCCCTTCGCCTCGGGCCTTCAACTCTTCCACCCAGGGCATTATTGGCCAATAATGCCCTGTTCTTCGGGAATTATTATTTAAACAATGCATTGAGAGTTACCTCTCATTTCCAAGTACAGGCAGTCCTCGTTTTACGACGTTTCGATTTACGTCGAATGGCTTATCCAAAGCTATGCAATGCATACCTATGGTAATTTTTACGATGCCAAAACTGCTTATCCAATGCTCTTACGACAATTTGGAAAGTTGCAACAATTGGCCAATTAGAAGGCTGCAGGTCAGGGAAATTATCCAGATCAGTCTGTGTGAAGGTTTAGTGGTGTATTTAGGTCCTTTACCATGTCTGATAAAAGCAAAAAACAAAGTGATGTTGCTCAAAAACGTCATAGAAAATCTGTTACTTTAGAGACAAAACTAAACATCATAAAGCGCTCAGAGAAAGGAGAGACGAATACAGAAATTGGGCGTGCCTTGGATATACCTCGCACAACAATTGTGACAATTCTAAAAGATAAGTCAAGAATATTGGAACAGATTAGGGGCTCAGCTCCTATGCAAGGTACAGTACAACAATAAGGCAACGTGTTGGGCATATTGCTGAGGTAGAAAAACTCATCATGGGGCTGGAAGATCAATCCCAGCGTCAGGTGCCCTTTAGTTTAGCCTTAATACAGGCGAAGGCTTTGAGTCTTTATGAGGACATTCAGCACCAGCATGGAGAAGGGTCCACTGAGGAAACTTTCACTGCAAGTAGGGGCTGGTTTATGCGGTTTAAAGACTGGGCAAACTTGCATAACATTAAAAAGTGACCGGTGAAGCTGCTAGTGCTGATGAGGAGGCAGCTAAAACCTTCCCTGTTACATTAGACACAATTATAGAGGACGGTGACTATTGCGCACGTCAAGTGTTCAATGCAGACGATACTGGGCTCTACTGGGAGAAAATGCCCAGTAGAAGTTACATTGCAAAAGAGGAAACATCAATGCCTGGTTTTAAAGTTGCAAAGGACAGGCTGACTCTTCTGCTTGGATCAAATGCTGCAGGTGATGTAACGCTAAAACCTTTGCTTAGTTACCATGCAGAAAACCCTAGGGCATTCAAGGGTTATGCAAAGAGCACACTTCCAGTGAATTTTATTCCAGCTGTGCAATTATATTGCACAAGGCAAAATCTTGCTTTTAAAGCATTGCTGCTCCTCCTGGCCATCCCGTGTCCCTGGATGACTTGTATCCAAACGTCGTGTTCATGCCCCCAAAATTGTGTGGAAAAAGGTAAAAGACAGGCGCTACTAGATAGATGAAACCAATACAAATTAAATGAAAAGTGATTCTAAGGAAATAGATGACCCAACCCCTTGCTCAAACCTCACTGGTGGGACCTGTTTCACGGGTTCCAAGGGTTAAGTGTTCATGCCCCCAACACCACCTCATTGATCCAGCCGATGGACCAGGGGGTTATTGCTTCATTCAAGGCCTGCTATCTTAGGCAAACATTTGCCCAGGTCATCAGAGCAACTGATGTGGAAGGAGGTCCAACCTTAAAAGAATTTTGGAAGGGTTACAACATTCTCCATGCAGTAAGAAACATCGGAGCGGCATGGAATGAGGTCAAACAATCCAATTTAAATGGTGTTTGGCTTAACTTGTGCCCCGATTTTGACTCGGATTTCCAAGGCATTACAGAGACTGTTGCAGAGGTTACAGAAACTGTTGTCCAAATGGGCAGAGATCTCAAGTTAGAGGTGGAAACCGAGGATATTGAGGAGTTGCTGGCCTCACATTCTAATGAGTTGAGCAATGAAGACCTGCTGCAATTAGAACAGCAAAAAATTGCAGATGAAGAGTCACAACAATCTGCTGAAGATATACAACCTTGTAAATCATTTACAACCAAAATGTTGACTGCGGCATTTAAGCACCTGGATAGCGCCATAGCCATATTTGAGTAAAAGGACCCCAACATTGAACGCAGTTCTTCAGTCAGTCGCGGGATGTCCAACCTAATCAGCTGCCACAGAGATATCTACAGGCAGAAAAGGAAAGGATCTGTCCAGACTTCATTAAAGCGCTTCTTCAAGAGGCCCAAATCTTCAAGTCCACCTACATCACCTCTAAGAAGTCCTTCCCTATTCCTTCAAATTACCCCCCAATCACCTAACTCCAATAATTGATATTTGTTGGTATTTTATATTGCTCATACTGTACAGTATACAGTTTTATTATACAGTTCTGAATTCAATAAATAGAATCTTTACATCATAATTTGTGTGTGCTGCATATCTTATTGCCTGCGTAAAATACTTGGTGTATTTTAGTGTTAATAATGCCTTCAGGAACGGAACCTTCCATTTAAATAGTGTTCTTATGGGAAAATGTGTTTCGCTTTCCGACGCTTCGCTATCCAACGCCATTTTGAGTAACGCATTGTGTCGGATAACCGAAGACCGCCTGTATATCCTAGGCACAGAGTTATGTTGACAATATCATAGTTACTGTTACATTAAATTAACAGAGGTATTATACAGTATACAGGCATACCCCGCATTAACATACGCAATGGGACCAGAGGATGAATGTAAAGCGAAAATGTACTTAAAGTGAAGCACTGCCTTTTTCCCACTTATCGATGCATGTATTGTACTGCAATCGTCATATACGTGCATAACTGATGTAAATAACGCATGAGTAACAGGCTCTATAGTCTCCCTGCTTGCGCACAGCTTCCGTACAGGTAGGGAGCCGGTATTGCTGTTCAGGACGTGCTGACAGGCGCATGCGTGAGCTGCCATTTGCCTATTGGGCGATATGTCCTTACTCGCGAGTGTACTTAAAGTGAGTGTACTTAAGGCGGGGTATGCCTGTATTATGTTATGATCATAGGCTAACGTTATTGACATTTGTTTTTCTTTCAATGCCAACATTTACTTTAATGTTGGAAACTGTTACTGGTTCACATTTCTAGGTGTTTCTAGGACATTAATGTCCAGAATTCAATGGTAAATGCTTGGTTTCTGAATGTCCCAACACTTCATCCTATAATGCTGCTTTCTTGCTCGCAAAGCACGTCACAGGGATCTTGACCAAAACCCTTTAAAACTCTACAATGGGGGACTTTTAGGTTCCAATTCCCCAGATAACATACTGTATCTTACAGGATCACAAGAGAAGTGCTATATTACGTGGTGTTAAATCAAGAAAAAGTATTCAGTAATAATAACCTCTAATGCTGCTCCCAGTTTGGCCATGGTTCAAAAGAGCTGAGAGAATTACTTCCGTGTTCAAATATTATACATGTCTTTGTTAGGCCATTATTTTCGTGTGAGCAAGAAAGTAATCAGGTAATCGCATGGTGAGCTTAATTCAACGCTATTATGGTATAGAATGAATTACAGCACCAGGAAATAACCTTGTTTATTTATTAACCATGGCTGTGGGGCCATCCTTTTACCATGAAGAACAAACGTACGGGGCACCTGCTACAAGTCATTGGTGATTTACATAGCTCAGAAAGTATCCCAAAAAAAGGAGAATAAAAGCAGAAGTAAACTAGTGTCTCCTTCTCCCCAAGCAAAAATGATGAAAATTTCAATAAAAGTACATAAAAAATTTATTTGGTACAAAATGTAATAAAAATGTTGTAATTTCAAAAATGAAATATTTGATGGCATGACCATCACCACAAATATCCAGGTAACATACATACATATGTAGCCTGGAGCTCCCGCAGCTCCTTGAGACCCCCCTCCCTTGGAGCAGTGTGGTCGCGGGTGCTGTCGGAGCCAGCGCCGTGCCCGACGGCTACTTCCAAGGGTGGGGGCCGGAGCGGGGAGTCACGCGCTGTTCCCTGATGTGGCCGGTTGCCGGGGACGCGAGCAGCCCATTGTTAGGGCCGCGATCGCGTTGCCGAGGCCCCGGCGGCTCGGGGTACAGGGCACCGCCATTTCGCAACAGCTCGCGCATGCGCAGGGATAGCCAGGCGCCAGGAGAGTCCCAGAGAGGTCGCGCATGCGCAGGGAAGCCTCTAGAGCCAGGGAGAAGTCGCGCGAGTGCGACACCAGGTAGGAAAAGGTTAAGGCAGCATCAGGGAGATCGCGCATGCGCAGTACAGCGCTCAGGAAGCCCGCGAAACCCTAGCCTACCAGGGAAGGCTCTGAGCAGGGACTACGAGTCCCATGAGCCTCTGTATGCCCCACGTGACCCCAGGGAGCCAATAGGGCTTAGGATGACTTGGCAGAGGAGAAGAGATACATTGTTTGGGCTGCAGCTACGCAGTTAGTTGGAGTCCGGGAGCTGTGAGGGAAGCAAGGGTGCGGGGAGTGAGTGCAGCTCCTGCATCCAGATAGGTACCCACATCCCAGGTAGGCCCCAACTCCCCACCAGTTAAGGGGGTAATTATAAGGGACAGCCCCAGTTAGGGACTCTGCCCTTAGTGTGAGTGCTGCCTTGTCAGAGTCACGGCTGTTAGTGCTGTGAGGTCTGACAGGCAGGCACCGTGTTGTGCAGCCGGTTGCTGTACGTACCAAGTACTAGGTCCCAGTCACCTTGAGGTAGCGCTAGGGGTAGGATGCCTGAAGGGATAGCTTGTTAACGAGGTCAGGAATTCTGGAGAGGATCTACACTAGGCTAGCCAACAGTAGGTAGACGCCTGGGGGCAGTGCGTTACTGCAAGTACTAGGTACTAGTTAGCTAGAGTCAGGACCGGGAGAGCTAGGGGGACAGGATAGGCCAGTTAACCCCTTAGGTCCCAGGTAGGTCTTCACTCCCCAGTTAGTGGTGCTCCAGGGACAGGCCCTAGGTGAGGGACCGTGTCATGTTAGAGTGCCAGTGTTAGGTAGGGATCAGCGGATGCTGCGCTTCCTGCCAGGAGACGTGGGCTTAAGTCTGTGCCCAGAGAGAGACTATCTTCAGGGTGGGATCGCCCCTGGCGGACCCCAAGCAAGGAACCACCGGATCAGACGGGATCCAGGTCGACAGATCCTTTGAGAAGTAGTTGCAGGCCCGAGTGCAGGAGCGCTCGGCAGGTAACCCCTTTTGTCAACAAGTGCACCAACAGTTCCATTAGTTAGTGACTGCGCAGTCACCCATATTCTCACCTAAAGAGTGCGGGACACATTGTGCGGGGATTGATGGACACGGGGTGGGATCACCCGGTGTAGGGGGAAGCGTCCTGCGAGACGCAAGAGTCAGTGTCCCCTCTAGAGAGGGACACCCGTTATTATGTTGATGTTATATGGTTCATGTGAGCACAAGTAAAAAGGTATTGGTTATCATACATATGGTGTACTGATTATTTGCATGTGGTTCCTATGTTAGGGTTATTCTACATACCCATAGAATCCTACATAGGTGGAGGCGCTGAAACAAAGAAACGTTCCAGAGGATTCACCCCAGGCTCTCACTAGCGGAGGCTCAGCCTCCTGTGAGCCTGACAGGTATACGCACCACACCTTTTAACATTATATGTTCTACGCACCCACACTATATATGCGATTGGGTGGGGTAGAATACCCGTTACACATACATACATACATACATACATATATATTTTCCCCACTTGCTCTCATTAGCCTGTTTTCCTCCATTGGTACAGTATAACTATGTACGCGCATTTCAATACATCTACTTGCATTGACCTACTGTACCTTAAAGCAAGGAGTGCAAGCTTTTGTTGCTGCGCCCCCTGTCTTACCTGCCCCGGTGCCCGCGCCCCCCCCCCCCCCACACTACCTTGGAGCTGTGTTAAAGGACGCTGCGGGATCATGTGATGTTATGTTACGTTACGTGACCCACGGCGTCATTTGAAACGTGTGACATCACATAACCCCGTGGCGCCATGGCGACGTGTCACACAGCCGTCTGAATCACGGTAAGTTGAGAGTTGCAGAGGCCTCACGCGATCCCCCCGGTATTTCATTTAAATGCTTTGGGGAAGAGCACGGGGCCTCTGGAATCGCCGCGCCCCCCCCAGAAACATCGCACACGCACCCCTGCCTTAAAGCAATAACCGTTCCTCAGTAACATGCAATATAACATACATTTTTTTATGCATTGTATCTTGATGTGGAAGGGTCATATGTTGGACCCCAAACACTAATCATGGACAACCACTTGCCTTTATAAAGAACTATGGACGTATGATACAACTAATGTTCCCACTGCCCTGTGTCATTAAGTTTATATATATTTTTTTTTTTTTTCATTTTGCATTTGAATATTTTTCTGCAATGTATTGTTTGAGAGGTTGCAAATGTATTGCTGCTGATAACTTTGATGCTTAGATTCAAGATTAAGGGGGTGCATGTGATTTCCCCCTCCCATATATATTGGACATATAGGTATGATAGACCCACCCTTCTCATTAGTATTTGAGGTCTGAAGGAACGGCTCAGTGAGTAAAGGTGCTGACTGAGAACAAGATCACTGAGCGTGAAGCAGGGGAGCCTGGTTCAATCTCTGGTGTCGGCTCCTTGTGACCTTGGGCAAGTCACTTTATCTCCCTGTGCCCCAAGCACCAAAAGCATAGACTGTAAGCTCACCTGGGCAAGGGCTGTCTATTAAAATCTTATGTGCTGCTTACCGCTGGGAGAAAAGCATTATACGACATAGGTTTTTGTATAGACTTTAATTGCCGTCAGCATGTTGCCAAACGATAGTATTTTTTTTTTTTTTTACCTTTGCTAAAATACCCTCCTGCTCTGAGATGGCATAAAAATGTCTGCTTAATAAGCCCGCCCTAGTAAAGGAATGTCACTAACAAGCTTCATACTGTACATTTAAGAGCAAGAAATGTGACAATGCACCAAAACACACTTTCCTTTGCACCCCCACCCGCACAGAGTGAGGCGATCGTGATAGGAAAGGCTGACTCGATAGCAAACTCGTCACTGTCTGCTGATTTAGAGCTTATCAATTGTGGCCACATCTGAGGCATGGTACCAGAGAAGGGGGAGGAAGGCTGGGTAGTCAATTTGAAAAAACTAGAAGAGGGTCATTTATCAGTTGTAGAGAGAGAGAGAGAGAAAGGAGTATTCTCGATCCATTTAATGTAGGTTCTAATAAAGGACAAACTGCCCTTTGGGCGGCTAAAGAAGATGTATCTTTAAGTGGTAAATGAGGGGGTTCTGGAAGAGTGGATTCTCACCCCAGATAATAAATTAGAGGTGGCCAACTCCAGCCCTCAAGGACCACCGGCAGGTTAGGTTTTACGTCTATCCCTGCTTCAGCAATCAGCCCCTGCTTCAGCAATCAGCCCCAGGTGGCTTAATAAGTCCCAGCTTCAGCACAGTCAAAGACTGAGCCACCTGTGCTGAAGCAGGGATATCCTGAAAATCTGACCTGTTGGTGGCTCAAGGACTGGAGTTGGCCACCCCTGTGCTAAATAGAAGGTGGCGTTGGTGGTAAAAGTAGGGAGATGGTTTGGTTAAAGGAGTGGTATCACCAGGAGGAAGCCGTACTGGGAGAGCCTATGGGAAAGGTCTGCTGGGGAAGGCAGCCATGATACTACATCAAATGCAATGTGTCCCATTCTCGGATAAACTTCCAGTACAAACCAAAGTCTCCACATATAGGGATGAAGCCTACGAAATCCTAGCCTGTTGATGGTGAAAGTGTTTTTGTAGCTATGGATCCCAGTACTTCTCTACAGCAGTTGGGCGTCTTCCAACACCACTTTCTACCCCGGCTTCACATCGCTTCACTAATTCACAGCAGCAGATTACACAGCAGGATTTCTAATCAGCCCGTCTGCTGGGAATCATTTCTTTTATTTCTTCCCATTTGCTGGATTTATGGAGTGTGTCCTATTTGAAGGTATATCATTCGAACGTTATAAAATACCTAATAATACGCTTTCGCGTGCTTCTTTATTGCTTTATTTGGGAATGTTGCCAAGTAACACAATTATTACATTTACCGTGTTTGGCAAACTGCCCAGAGTATATCATAACGGTACTGTATGCTGATTTCCTCGGGCATTATCACGATTCAGCATTGTATAGCATTGTGAGTGTGGTGTGTGCTTGACTATACATTAAGGAAGCGTGTGTTCATTTGCTTATCTAGCTGTACATTTCAGGGCAAAGTTCTACTGTAGTACAGTAAGTAAACTAGTTTTAGTCCTGGAGAAGTGTTGATTGGTTGTAGGTTGTCGTGCCTTCCAATGGGCTAAAATGACAAGCTCTTTATAGATATCATATAATAGTGTGTACAGAGCCTTTCAAAGCCTCACAGGTCTCTTTTTCATGTGACCTCCCCAAGTATTCTTCACCACCCCAAAACTGTGGAATAAGCTCCCTGCTGCTTTAAGAAATAGGCGAGCTTTGCTTCCATTCAAAAAAAAGGAATAAAAAAAACTTCCTTTTTAAACAAAGCCTGGCAAACAGACCCTAATACCCCGACAGGCGGCTTTCCTGCTCGTTCATGTTTCCCCCACCCTTTGTTGGTCTTCCTCGTCGTTCCCTTATATGTTTTCGGTACGTCCCGGTTGCAGGTCTGGGGTGGGTGTTCCTACACGAGTTTTCTTGGTGAGTAGCAAAAGTTAAAAATAAATATTTAAGGAGACGTACACAAGATGAGTTTGAAAGCTCTGTACACATCTCTCTAGAACTATCTAGTTGGCTCAATAACAGAACGTATATTAAATCTGCTCTTCTCTAGTGACTTTTCCGATGCAGTTGGGATATCGGCTGGGACAGGGGTGCGCTAAGAGGGGGCGCGAGATTCTCTGCAGGGGGGCAAGGCGGTTACAGAGGTCCCGCACGCTTCCCGAAGGCATTTAAATGAAATGCCGGGGGAGCAGCGAAGGTCTCTGTAACTTCGCTTACCTTGGCTCAGACGGCTTCTGGTGACCCGTCGCCATGGCAACGCGGCGTCAAATGGCGGGTCACGTGACGCCACGTTGCCATGGCAACGTGACATCAGAACGCCGGAGCCCAAGTAAGGATGGGGTGCGAGGAGGGAGGGAGAGCCGGCAGGGGCAGCGCAGGGGGAAAAGATTGCGCACCCCTGGGTGAGGAGACCCAGTTAGTCAAGATTGGATGGCTTTGCTTACACTTGGCTTTACATACTTTTAACTCTCATTTTCCACACTACCACGGTTGTTAAACTCGTGTAGTCTTTCTGCAGGCCCAATGATGTTCTCCAGGTACGTAAAAAAACAGACTGTATATTCTTCTTTCCGTGGCTGCATTACACGAGGGCCACAAACGCTTGCTAGCACATTACCTATGTAAGCCTCCCTGTCTGGCTATAAGAAACTTTACATAGATGTCTGTGCTGTGGGATAATCAGGGTGCATTACCTTTGTCAGGGGTGCTGACTCGCTCAGGCTGGGCGTATTTGCAGATGTTAAAGATGGGCGCCAGGAACTTTGTAGTTTTTAAACAAAACAGTCTTTATTCACACTATAGACAGGTCCTCAGCTGCATCATTGCAATCCTGAGAAGGCATATTGCTTTTTACATTAAGAAGTGTTGTTTTTACACCTACAATTATAAGTTATGTATTGCAAATAGTGAGCAGTGAGGGTGCCATTGGCAAAACCCAAAATGAAGGTTGCTGAAATGCCATAGGTAATACAACCAGTGGCGTAGCAAGCCATGCGTGGGCCCCCGGGTTACATTTTCGCATTGTTTGGACACACATGCGCAGGCACTTGTCTACTGGGCATGCTCTATCGGCATCTGCCTACTGCGCACAAGCGATCGGCACTTGCCTACCACGCGTACGCGATCAGTGGTTGCCGGCTGCTTGTGTGCATGCCTGATCGGCAACCGCCGATCGTGCCTGTGTGGTAGGCAAATGCTGATCGAGCAAGCGCATTAGGCAAGTGTCGATGGCGCATGCACAGTAGCCAAGTGCTGGTCGCGCATGCGCAGCCACAAAAATATGCTAGAGAGTTGGCCCCTGGCCTTGGCTCAAGCTATAGCTACGCCTCTGAATACAACTCAAATGTGAACAGGAACTTCATGTTTTCTATACATTCCCATGTGAATCATTAGTCTCCCAGATCACCGTGCTAATTCAAAGTCATCAGTAACAGCTGAACCAGACTTTATTTTAATTGAGTTGTCAATGCCAAGCGTTCAGGAAACATGGAGTTCTGCGTTTCTCAATGGAAGAGGGTTATAAAAAAAAGCCCAGACTGGTTAATATCCTAGAACATGGAATCAGCTGGTCATCCCAGATTTTCCAGTGCATAAAAAAAGTCCACAAACCCCAGCATTATAACATGTATCGTTTATATCAAAATAGCCATCTCTGAATGTATTTCCTTTTTATTTCTTAAAACATGGTGCAAAACGAATATTACATGCTTTGAATGGCATTTTCATTCATTGATAAATCTGTTGAAATGTTGTTGTTTTTCCTTTTTCAGCTGATTTTGATAAGTAACCGCAAATTGTGCAGAATCTCTCACCCATTTGAAGCATATAAAGGAGAAATCAGGTATTGTTTAGCAAGTTTCATGTTTTTATTGCGAGTTACTGTAGGTTTATGGAGACCCCGTTATGGATGCTTTTATTGATGCACAAAAGTGTGTGTGGGGGGGGGAATGACATCCAATATTGTCTATACCAGGGGTGGCCAACTACAGTCCTCAAGGGCCACTAACAGGTCATGTTTTAAGGATATCCCTGCTTCAGCACAGGTAGCTCAATCAGTGCAATGACTGAGCCACTTGTGCTGAAGCAGTGATATCCTTAAAATCTGACCTGTTGGTGGCCCTTGAGGACCGCAGTTGGCCACTCCTGGTATATACAGTGATTCCTAACTTTCCTATTGCCAGCAACTTCCATTTCAATGCATTTCCGATAGCATGCTGCATTTCACAGAGTGCAGAACGCGGTCTCCCCTGAAAAACGAACACTCAAAGGGCATGACGTAACTCCTGGAGTGCCAGACACCATGACTTAGTCACTACATCCTGTGGCACCCAAAGGGTTAATGAATATCCCCTTACTGCCTGGTGCGGCTATATTTGGAATTCGGCTCTTATTTGGCACTTGATCAAAACATATATTTGGGTTATTTCCCCCTGAAAAAGGGCTGGTGCCTCTGACCCCACTCAACTGGAAAAAACAACATGTTTTATGTAAGAGCCTCGTCAGCTACTCATAGCTCAGCTGCATGTGAGCTTTTATCCCAGGACAGGGGTGGCCAACTCCAGACCTCAAGGGTCATTGTGACTGAGCCACCTGTGCTGAAACAGGGATATCCTGAAAACCTGACATGTTGGTGGCCTTTGAGGACTGGAGTTGGCCTCCCCAGTCCTAGGAGTTTTCAAACAATGTAACAAGTTTCGGTCTCTCCAATTGTTTCCTATGAGAATGAACTGCCATGTTGATAAGAAGCTGCAATAGTCATCAGTGCAAGTTATACAAGTATATGGTCCCTTCAATGCCATACGTTGTAAAGCAGGGGTCTCAAACTCAGTCCTGAAGGGCCACCAACAGCCAGATAGATGGATATCCCTGCTTCAGACTGAGCCACTGATTGAGCCACCTGTGCTGAAGCAGGGATATCCATAAAAGCCGGCCTGTTGGTGGCCGTTGAGGTCTGAGTTTGAAACCCCTGTTGTAAAGCATCTGCGCCTCGCTCGGGAGATTTCATTCCACCATTGATAACTTCTTCCAAGTACGAGGGGTATCTCTTCACACGTTCATTAGGGATCTATGAAGAGCGTGACATTGTTCCCGTACATAACTCAATGTACCCCGTTATAACTCAGAATGTCACAGAGTTGCCATTGGATTTAATGGCGGTGACCACACCTTGATAAAGCGCATAGCCAAGCAAAACACGTTGGTGGTTCTATTTTTGTACCCATGTCGTTTTTCATGACCAAATACAGCCCAACCCCGTTATAGCGTGATCCGCTACAACACGGATCCGCTTATAACGTGGTCTGAGCGTGGCCCCCAAATTAGAACATCTCCAATTTTTTTTCCCCAAAGCGTTATTGCTAACACACACACACAGAACACACACCTTCCTTAACCCGTTTAGTCCCTGATTTCTCTGCACTGAATGCCATCGTCAGAGTCTATGCGCAGCAGTGCTCCGGTTACAATGAAGCGGTGATGGGCATAGCGCTGCTAGTCCGCGCATTACGATAAATCCGAGGACCAGCGCCCGGAGCCGCAACAGAGCATCCCCAGCACTGGCACTGGCCCAGAGACATGGAACGGTCAGAGAGAGCCCGAGCATCCCGCTCCCCCAGAGATATGGAGCGGCGGAGACCGCCGGGGAGACTGAGCACATGGTAGAAAAGGAAGGAGTCGGCAGCAGCAGAGGGAGCAGGAGGAGCGGGGGACAGCAGGGACATGAGCCATGCTGCTCTCCACCTTCTGGGGGCTCAACAAGCTGAGGGTCACCCAGAAAGGGATTCCCGAGCCCCAGGAGGGTACCCCTTACCAGGGAAAGTTTATAAATATATCATGATCTAGTCCCTTGCAGTCGTCATAACCCCCCCCCCCCCCGCGCTCCTGTCCATGTAGATAAGGGCGGCCTCTCCCATGTCTGTCATCACAGCGGTCCCGCTGTCATATAGAGAGCTCCGAGGTTCTGTCTGCACTGATCATGCGAATAACCCGCGCTGATACTATCTGAACCGCGCATGCGCTCTCCAGCATGCCGAGTCTGATATTTTTACTGATTGTACATTTTGGTTTTTTTTACGCGATCCCCATTATAACGCGGTTGCATTATGTGGACCCCAAGCACTGTGTTATAACAGGGCTTATTTTTATGGTGGTCACCCGTTTTATTGATTGGCGGTGCACCCTTTCCCACTTGTCGCTGCTACTTTCTATTGCGGATCCGCACACTGGAGGACACCCTCCCTGGTGGATGAAACTTCCTACAAACAACAGCAAGTGAGTGTTTGACCTCTTACAATGTATTCAAATTGGCTATGTGGATAACTTTTTTTGGTAGAAATATTTTACGCCATCTTTTCCTGGTTGCTGTGTCTTTCTATTTTAGAAGGAACACAACAAAAGACAGAAAAGCCCAACGCTACATCCAATGTGACAAAAATATACAGTGAAATACTTATATATTCTCTTGAAAAGGGGTCATTTAGTTAAACCCTTTGGCCAAAGCGTTATAAGCCTGCAAGCCACATCAAGGCATGACCAGGGAGCAGGTCCTAACACCACCAGGTTAAAATCCTCATTTACCTCTATTTGGAGGGAGAATGGCCACATTGGGTCTGTCCAAACACACACATCTACATATAAACTCCCTTATAGCCGGGCAGAAAGGATTACATACCGGTATATACAGTATATTTATATATATATTATTGATTTCAGTGGCACTCGGCTAAAAATGGTGTACTACCCTGGTGCCTTAGCTGTCAAGAAAGTGTGTATAATAGAAAGTAATAGTAGGCACGCCAGGACTTATGCAAAATTGCAAAAAGTTTATTACTTAGGTCAATGTTTTGGCTCTCCTTGGGGAGCTTATTTCAAGACAGAAAAGGCTCCTTGGGGAGCCGAAACGTTAACCTTAGTAACAAACGTTTTGCATAAGTCCTGGTGTGCCTGATTATATATATATATATATATTATATATAGATAGATGTGTATATGTTTCTCTGCTGCAGCCCATTTCAACTGTAGTGGGGAAGGTTCCGCGGTGGCCCGACAGCATAGGGTGCCGCCATGTTGTTGCGCAATAGTGGAGAGCAGAGAGAGGTCGCGCATGAGCGATGCAAGCGCGCGAACGGCTAGCCAATAGGGGAGAGGCTCCGTCGGTAACTACAACTCCCAGGAGCTCTAGCGAAGTCACCTGATGCCAGGGAGCCAATGGGAGGGCTGGATGAGCAGGAGGCAGGAAAGGGAAGCGTGCGGGAGAAGCCACGCTAGCCAGAGGGCACCGGAGGAGCAGGGAAGGAGGGAGTGTGAGTGCAGGGGGTCCGTGACCCACCTGCATAGGCTAGATCTTCCCTGAGGGCCCTAAGAGATTCCCTGAGTGACCGTAGGTTGCGGACTGCAGGGAAGCCCTATAGTGATAGTGACATCATTCCCTTACTGAATAACAGCTAGGGACAAGTGTGCAGAGTTGCGGTTGCTGCAGTCATCTGGGACCAGGTTGCTGAGCATCGTGACATCAGACCAACTGCGCTGGATCGGCGGATCCTTTTTGAAGCTGTTACCGGTCACCGCAGTGACCGGAAGGTATTTAATAAAGTGCACCAACACCGGTCAACAGGCGCTGATCCCGCCTTAGGGAACACTCTTTGGGGACACTAAGTGGAGTGGCCAAAGGACTGAGCCTATGTACAATTTCAGTGCATGGACACGGTGTGGGGGCACGCGGTGACGGGACAGAGACATTACTCCTTAAGAGAGTGGCCGAGCCACTAAGCGTTATAAGTATCAGTTAATGAATGTGATAGATGCCATGATATGTGTTTCGTTATGATTGAGTAACAAAGGTTATTATTGCGTTCCAGTAAATTCAGTTCAAAACATATGTGTGTTGCTATGGTTCTTGCCCAGGGGAATCTTACATGATGGGGATCCTGGGTAAGTGGAGGCGCTGCCGTTAAGATAAGTGTTACCCCAGGCTCCCAGTTAGCGGAGGCTCAGATCTCCTGGAGCCACAGGTGTGTGCAGTACCCGTAGTCTCTCTAGAGTGTAGAAAAGAGGGCTACACATATCTTATACTATATTAGTGAAAGCACTGTATGTTTGCCTGCCTGCCTGGATGTCCGGTGTCCCTAGGGGAAATCTCATTGGTCCCTTGGCCCGCCCGCCCCCGCACACCTCTCATTGGCCTGAGGCGGAGTGACGGGCCAAAGGACACACAGGGACACACACACACACAGGGAACACAGGGACACACACACACACAGGGAACACAGGGACACACACACACAGGGGGACACACACACACACAGACACACACACACACAGACACACACACACAGGGACACAGGGGCACAGGGACACACACACACACAGGGACACACACACACACACACACACACACACACACACACAGGGGCACACACACACAGTGACAGACACACACACAGTGACACACACACACAGTGACACACACACACACACACACACTGTTACATACATTAGCGGGGCTCACAGTGTTAGCAGCACCCGCGCGCACCTCCTCCTCTCCCCGTGTCTCCCGCGCTTTCACCCCGACCCCCCCCTCCCCCGGCGCCGCTACAGTCAGCGGGACACACACACTATTATTACCCCTTCAGCGCCCCCCCCCCACCCAGTGTCAGCGGCCGTGCGAGACCCCCCCTCTATATCTCCCACCTCTCCCCCCCCCCACACATATACATGCCCCCCCCTCCCCGACGCTACAACTCACCCCTCCCCGGCGGGGGAACAGCCAGTGGCCAGGCAGGCTGCCTCGCGGCGCCGAGTGCCCAAGATGGCGGCGCCCGGGACACAGCGGGGGAGCGGCCACAACACGCTGCCTCCCGCCTCAGATCCACATGGGACCTGCCGGATGGGTGAGTGAGCGGCCTTCACCTCCCCTCCACCCCCCCTTCACCTCCCCTCCACCCCCCCCCTCCCCTCCAGTGTCAGTGTCTCCCCGATACCCCCCCCCCCCGGCGCCGCTACAGTCAGCGGGGGAGCGAGCGAGCGCCCGGGACACAGCGGGATAGCGGCCACAACACGCTGCCTCCCGCCTCAGATCCACGTGGGACCTGCCGGACGGGTGAGTGAGCGGCCTTCACCTCCCCTCACCCACCCCCTCACCCCCCCTCACCCCCCATCACCTCCCCTCACTCCACTTCTCCCTTCCACCCCCCTTCACCTCCCCATTTACCTCCCCCCCTCCACCCCCCCTTCACCTCCCCTCCACCCCCACTTCACCTCCCCTCCACCCCCCCCTTCACCTCCCCTCCACCCCCCCTTCACCTCCCTTCCACCCCCCCTTCACCTCCCTTCCACCCCCCCTTCACCTCCCTTCCACTCCCCCCCCCCTTCACCTCCCCTCCACCCCCCCTTCACCTCCCCTCCACCCCCCCTCCACCCCCCACCTTTACCTCCCCTCCACCCCCCCCTTCCCACCGCCTCCCCCCCCTTCCCACCGCCGCCCCCCCCCTTCCCTCCACCTTCCCACCGCCTCCCCCCCCTTCCCACCACCCCCCCCCCCCTTCCCACCGCCTCCCCCCCTTCCCACCGCCTCCCCCTTCCCCCCCTTCCCACCGCCTCCCAGCCCCCCTTCCCACCGCCTCCCAGCCCCCCTTCCCACCGCCTCCCCCCACCCCTTCCCACCGCCTCCCCCTCCCTTCCCACCGCCTCCCACCCCCCCTTCCCACCGCCTCCCACCCCCCTTCCCACCGCCTCCCCCCCCTTCCCACCGCCTCCCTCCCCCCCTTCCCACCGCCTCCCCCCCCCTTCCCACCGCCTCCCACCCCCCGCCTTCCCTCCGCCTCCCCCTTCCCACCTTCCCTCCGCCTCCCCCTTCCCACCTCCTCCCCCTTCCCACCACCTCACCCCCTCCCCCCCCTTCCCACCACCTCCCCCCCCTTTCCACCACCTCCCCCCCTTCCCACCACCTCCACCCTCCCCCCTTCCCACCACCTCCCCCCCTTCCCACCACCTTCCCCCTCCTCCCCCTTCCCACCACCTTCCCCCTCCTCCCCCTTCCCACCACCTTCCCCCTCCTCCCCCTTCCCACCACCTTCCCCTTCCCACCACATCCCCCCTTCTCTCCCTTTCCACCACCTTCCCCCTCCTCCTCCTTCCCACCACCTCCCCCCTTCCCACCACCTCCCCCCTTCCCACCACCTCCCCCCTTCTCCCCCTTCCCACCACCTCCCCCCTTCTACCCCTTCCCACCACCTCCCCCCTCCTCCCCCTTCCCACCACTTCTCCCCTCCCCCCCCGCTCCCCTTCCCCCCCCGCTCCCCTTCCCCCCCCCCCGCTCCCCTTCCCCCCCCCCGCTCCCCTTCCCCCCCTCCGCTCCCCTTCCCCCCCCCTCCGCTCCCCTTTCCACCCCCCCTCCGCTCCTCTTCCCCCCCCCTCCACCTCTTTTTCCCCTTTCCCCTCCCACCCCTCCCACACTTCCACCCCCTCCTCTAACCCTTCCCCCCCCTCCTCTAACCCTTCCCCCCCCTCCTCTAACCCTTCCCCCCCTCCTCTAACCCTTCCCCCCCTCCTCTAACCCTTCCCCCCCCTCCTCTAACCCTTCCCCCCCTCCTCTAACCCTTCCCCCCCCCCTCCTCTAACCCTTCCCCCCCCCCCTCCTCTAACCCTTCCCCCCCCCTCCTCTAACCCTTCCCCCCCCCTCCTCTAACCCTTCCCCCCCCCTCCTCTAACCCTTCCCCCCTCCTCCACCCCTTGCCCCCCTCCTCCACCCCTTGCCCCCCTCCTCCACCCCTTGCCCCCCTCCTCCACCCCCTCCTCCCCTTCCCGCCGCCCTTCGCCTTCATGCCCGCCTTACCGCCTCCCCCTTTCACCCGCCCTTACTCCGGCCGCCTCTGCCTTTCACCCACTGCCTCACAGCCGCTGCACGCACTCAACAGACACCCGCCACACTCGACACATACCTGCCGCCACACACACCTGCTGGCTCCCGCCCCTACGCACCGACATCACTGACCCACCGCCTCACACCCTAGCAGGACCCCCACTCACAGACAGCACTCACAACCCACGCGCCAGCCGCCGCCTCACACCCTTGCAGGACCCCCACTCACAGACAGCACTCACAACCCACGCACCACCCGCCGCCTCACACCCTAGCAGGACCCCCACTCGCACACAGCACTCACAACCCACGCGCCACCCGCCGCCTCACACCCTAGCAGGACCCCCACTCGCAGACAGCACTCACAACCCACGCGCCACCCGCCGCCTCACACCCTAGCAGGACACACGACTCAGATTTGTACATCACTTATGCCACCAAAATATACATTGTACTGTGGTGTGGTTACAATAAACCATTTTTATACAACATCGTATTACATTTTCTTCCATCTTTCTTTTCAATATTATTATCCAACCTTTACAACAAACAGTCACCTATTGTTCCACGATTTATAAATAATACTACCTATTACGCATTTACATCCCGGGCAACGCCGGGTCTCTCAGCTAGTATATTTATATAGTGAAGGGATTATAAACCAGACTACAGGAGCGGGGGCTGTTATCAGAGTACCTAGAAGCTACTGTACAAAAATAACAAAGGTGTAGACTCTTGATTGGGCCAGTAAAATAACTTTTTGCATATTTTTGGTGTGCATGTCCCTTCGTTATTATATATATAACTTGTGAGCACATCCATATGTCTTAGACATATAGCCATACATAAAACAGACTAACAAGGAGTTGGGAACATGTTGGTCTTAAACCTTGTGACTTCATTGCCACAGAGAAGTACAAAAATGTGCAAAGCCGGCCAGCTCAGCTAAAATGCAAGCTGTTCTCTGTCACTGGTTTTGTTCTGTTAAGTGGAAGACCGCAGAGTGCTGCAATGTGTTACCATGGAGCCATCTACACTGGACGGCCAGCTTGAGTGGTTCAGCTGGAGAACTGAAAGTTGGTGCTTCTCTTGTGTTTGTTGGGGCAGACGTTCCTCGCTACTGTCAGAGTAGTTTTTTTTAGAGGATCGAGGGGGAACTAAATGAAACCCAGGAAACATCTGCTGTCTTTGAGCAAGATACAGGTCAAAGAGGCAGAGTCGAAAATGTCAACCGCACAGGGACACACAGCGAGAGAAGCGCTGAGAGCGTTGGATATATACGCTTCTGCGTAATCACTGTGCCAAATGGGAAACAGAAAAAGGAAAGCAAAAGCGATCCATTTGACTAACGTTTGTTACGAGAAAGACTAAACTTGGCTAATGGAAGGACCCAGAAAATGGGGTTTTGTAGTTACCGCATAATACAGGGGTGCTCAACTCCAGTCCTCAAAAGCCCCCTTGCCCCCCAACAGATCAGGTTTTCAGGATATCCCTGCTTCAGCACATGTGGTGCAGTCTTCGGCTGAGCCACTGATTGAGCCACCTGTGCTGAAGCGGGGATAGCCTTAAAACCTGACATGTTGGGGGGGGGGGGGGGGGGTCTTGAGGACTGGAGTTGAGCACCCCTGGCATATTATGTGGGTTCATAGTTGTTCTTCAAAGTTACTGTAGCTGCATCGGTCCTGGAGAAATGTAGATTCGCTGTAGGTTTTGCTACATTTTACGGGACCAACATTAGGATTCTTCATAGATAAAATGATAGGGTATAGGACTTTTCCAACCGCATAGATTTCATCTTCAACAGCATTGCAGCCGAGAAGACATCCATGAGGTTTGGAAAGCTATGTGCAATATCATTTGATGAAAAACCCCAATGTTAATTCTTCTGTGAAATTCCTGGCTTTCCCCCTGTTTTTTGCTGTTGATGATAAATCGTGGTTATCCTTTCCCCTTTCCCGTCCAACTCTTCCCTTATCCTGTCCTATTTCTTATCCTTCCAAAATCTTTCTACAGGAAATCTTTCTTACTTGGGACACAGTTCCCACAGTTTAATCATTGCAAGTCATATTTGCAGCTTAAAGGAGTTGAAGCAGGGGGTCTCCAGAACTGCACCCCATTCGTTTCAGCTTCAGGGTCCCCTGCTTTCCGAGATACAGACCTCTGTATGGGGAGCCGGTATCTCTGCAAAGTTTAAAGCACTCGCATGACGTTGGCCAATAGGAAGCCGAACCTGATGATGTCACAGCTTCCTATTGGCCCGCTGGGTGCCGGAGCTTTGAAGTTTCGCCCTCCTCCTTCAGCGTTGCAGCGTCAAATGACATTGTGGTGTCACATTGCATTGCCGGTAACGTACCGTCGTGGCGTCAATTGACGCTGTGGCAACGTGATGCCATGTGACATCACATTGCCGTGGCAACGCGACTACATGTGAGTCGCAGCGTCATTTGACACCGTGACGCTGAAGAAGGAGGAGACAGCCCAGGTGGCACCAAAGTAAGTCCCATGGACGGTGGTTTTGTAAATTCACCACTGTCAACGTAGTAACACAGGAGGGAGAGGGAGGAGGGGGTATGACACCTTTTATTGGACCAACAAGTAGTTGATACGTTACAAGCTTTCCAACCTCTCGGGGTCCTTCAGCGGGTTACCAAGTATGGCAAATAATTTGATTCATTTCTATATGTTTTTTCTCTCATAAGTAAGCTAATGTAGTTCAATCTATTGGCCACAACATGTTAAGCTGCAGCCACGTCACGGTAACCCTCCCAGCAGGTGCCTACACTACCAGTTCTATACTGTGTCCTTTGCATTTCCTCCACTACATAAAGAAAAGAGGAAACAAAGCAATGAAATGGTCCAGGTGGGAGCAAACTTTTTTCTCTGCGCCCCCTGCCGGTGATCACGTCACATTCGCGCCCCCTCTCACCCCCACTTACCTCAGCTCCAGCGTCATGACGTCACATTGCCATAGCTACGTGACGTCACATTACCTCAACGCCGCGTTGCCATGGCGACGCGTGTGGAGCCAAGGTAAGTAAAGGTTTACAGAGGCCCTGCAGCTCCCCCAGCACTTAATTTAAGGGCCTTCTGAAAGCGCGCGGGGCCTCTGTAAACTGCGCGCCCCCCCGCAGTCTCGCACCCCCCCTGGGAGTCGCGCCCCCCAGTTTGCGCACCGCTGATATAGTCAATAGCATGGGATGTCCTTAGCAGCTCACGTATTAAAGCTGCAGACCAACCAATATTCTACGTCTGTGTTTTTTTAAATAAATCAGTTCTGTACTATGGGAAAATACTTGTAGTATTTAAAATCAAAAAACAACTCTGAATAGAAGGGTTAACGAGGTTATGACTATGGAGAAGCTTACGGCCATGCTCCAAAAGAAAATGCCCCAGTTCTGGAACACATGGGACCCCTGGATCGAGAGATAAACCCCCAAAAAGTCAAAGCACATAGGTCTAGCAGCCACCCCCAAACAATTGGAAAGCTACACCGGGACACCTCTGGGCAAACCCACATACCCCCCTCCCCCTCTTTCCCCCCCCCCCCTCCCATGTTTGTCTCCTCCTCCCCCCCTTACTCTTTTTCCTATTGAAAAAGGAAAACTGTTATTGGTCCTTCTCTGGAAATAATGAGCACAAATGTTGTGGGCCCACGACACCACTGTATGTAAATTTATCTGTGACTGTGACCAATAAAAAAATTGTTACAAAAAACAACAACTCTGAATGACATTTATGTATTATAATGTAACAAGCATGTTTTGTTTCTATAGCAACCATTTACAAAGTCACATCCTCTTCTGAAACAGGCTCTGGCACACCCTCTTTTGAGCCCTGCCCTCTTTCTAGCAGTGCACGAATTGTATCTAGTGACTGCCTGGTCACATGATCTTCCTCTTTGGTCCTCTTCTACTGCACTCACAGCCATTTAGTGAATCTTTGCCAATCAATCACAGGAGAAGGGATAAATCAGCAACTTAGTAATTAGCTATCATTGTGTGGATTGTACTGATGAACATATTAAAGGGGGGATTTTTAAACGGCAGCTTGGACTGCTGCATTAACTCCTTCACTGTCAGAGGGACCATATTCACTGGACATCTGTATTAAAAACCATTCGTACTTGGGATAGACCAACGTGGCCACTTGACAGTGGCCTACATTTTGATCACTGCATAAAACACTTAGGCTTGGTCCCTGCTGGGTGCTGCAGCGCCCGCTGCAGGGACAAGAGGCGTCCCTCAATTGGGCCGTGCCCGCTGCGAGGAGCGGCCGCCGCGCTGCGCAGCGCGTTTTTCAGGCAGACCTGAAAATTGAGATTACGACTAGCGACGGAGTGCTAGGCCACGCCCCCCGCGGTTCAGCCAATGAGGGCGAACCTGCCGGGTGATGTCATGGCCGAGCCCCCGTCACGCCCCCCCATCTTTCCCCCGCAGCTCACTGCAGACCGGGGAACGCGGCTGCACGCGCCGCCAGCCTCGCAGGCGCGCGTGCAGCATAGACACTGGGGCCGCAGCCTTAGGCCCAGATCCACAAAAGAATGCCAAGGATGGATCTACCCATTTGTGGACTCATTACTATGATGGCAAACCTCGCCATAGTGCAATAATGGGAGTCTATTAGTAAAACCGTCTGTAACAAAAATGAAGTCGTAAGTCTGAACTAACAAACGGCAGGGGTAAAATAATTACTTGGTTAAATCACCCAGGCCCCAGGCCCACTTAGAAACATATATTGATTTAGCAACACGAAAAACACTAAGACATGTGACACAGTCCATCACTTGTCGTAGTGTCATAACATAAGGAGTGTTTAGTATAGTGGTTGAAATGTGATGGTACTGGGGTACGAAGTGCCACAGCGTTTTTATTTTCACACCCAGAGTACCATTACTCTATATTTTCACACCCAAAGTACCATTACAATATATTTTCACACCCAGAGTACCACTACTCTTTATTTTCACACCCAGAGTACCATTACGCTTTATTTTCACACCCAGAGTACCATTACTCTTTATTTTCACACCCAGAGTACCATTATGTTTTATTTTCACACCCAGAGTACCACTACTCTTTATTTTCACACCCAGAGTACCATTACGCTTTATTTTCACACCCAGAGTACCATTACTCTTTATTTTCACACCCAGAGTACCATTGTTTTATTTTCACACCCAGAGTACCACTACTCTTTATTTTCACACCCAGAGTACCATTACTCTTTATTTTCACACCCAGAGTACCATTACTCTTTATTTTCACACCCAGAGTACCATTATGTTTTATTTTCACACCCAGAGTACCATTACTCTTTATTTTCACACCCTGAGTACCATTACTCTTTATTTTCACACCCAGAGTACCATTACGCTTTATTTTCACACCCAGAGTACCATTACTCTTTATTTTCACACCCAGAGTACCATTACTCTTTATTTTCACACCCTGAGTACCATTACTCTTTATTTTCACACCCAGAGTACCATTACTTTTTATTCTCACACCTAGAATACGGCTGTAGGTTTATATTATTTACAAACAGTTTCACTTCCTTTCTAAAGAACATTTTTTTTAAATGTATTTATTTTCAAAACACTACTTTTATAGCATAAATATTGTATACATCTTTTAAAATACAGTCACGAACGCTTTGCCAAAATTGTTATGAAATGTAGATTTATTTATTTTTTAATTAGGCATGATACCATAAAAACTTTTAACCCACCTGAAAGAGGCAGAATGCGCGGCACTTTAAAAAATAATGTGTTTTTGTTTTAATATATGCCGCCTTTGATTACCTTTATTGAAAACTAATAACCTAAGCTGCCAATCGATTTTTTTTTCTCCCGTGATCACTCAGCAAAAATCCTGCTTCCCAGGGTTCACTAAATGGCTGCCTTTCAGTTTCAATTCAATCCTTTGGTCAGTGTAACTCAGCAGCTACAATGTACAGTATTCTTATATTATTATGGTAAAAATAATCTATTGTTTCAGTTTGCAGCTTAAACTCCTGGGAATATTGGCAACAAATGATCCAAAACAGAAATGTGTTACAAATATATTGCACGGCTGGGAAAGTGTGTTAAAACCGGCTATAGAAATCAAAGCATGGTGTGTGTGTGTGTGTGTGTGTGTGTGTGTGTGTGTGTGTGTGTGTGTGTGTGTGTGTGTGTGTGTGTGTGTGTGTGTGTGTGTGTGTGTGTGTGTGTGTGTGTGTTTTTAAAAAAAATGGCAGTAAGAGTTGAATAAAAAAAAATCAATAAAAAACGTAAGTATTATCTAATACTACAGAACGGATTTATCTTTAAAAAATCCAACAACAAAAAACACACATGGATGGAGGATATTGCATGGATTGTCCCTTTAACTTCTTGTTTAGAAATGATTTGATTCCCAATGGCAGGTTGCATGGTATATATAATGCATGATACATGCTGCTCTGGTTAGGGACTAGCTGAGGGACCAGAGAATAGAAACTTCTGGAGTAGTTGACACTGAAGCATACAGAGGAAATATACCAAGCAATGGCAAAGAAAAACACTGTATGGTTTGAATGGTGTAGATGGGACAGGGGGTTTGACAAGACAGCCCCATGATGTAAGTGAGAAAGGACACAGAACCCACATATACAGGATAACATAAAGCTGAAGGAGAGCTTACAATCTATGTGTTATATTGGGAGGCTTGCAGACACATTAGTATATATGTAGTGGGTATGTATATCAGTGTGTCTATGTATCAGTCAGTGTGGTAATATGTGTGCACTGGGCGTGCATCAGTGTGTCTGTGTTTATCAGTGTCTGTGTGTGTATCAGTATCTAAGGGTATCTGTGTGAATGTGTATCCATGAATGTGGCTGTATGTGTATCCGTGTGGTAATATGTATGTACATTAGTGTGGCTGCATGTGAATCATTGTGTTTCAATGTCTGTGTGTGCATCAGTGTAGCTGTATATAATCCGTTTGTCGGTATGTGTTTCAGCGTCTGTGTTTTAGTGTCTGAACTATGTATCAGTGTGTGTGTGTGTGTGTGTGTGTGTGTGTGTGTGTGTGTGTGTGTGTGTGTGTGTGTGTGTGTGTGTGTGTGTGTGCATCAGTGTAGCTGTATATAATCCGTTTGTCGGTATGTGTTTCAGCGTCTGTGTTTTAGTGTCTGAACTATGTATCAGTGTCTTTGTGTGTGTGTGTCTGTGTGTGTGTGTATCAGTGCCTGTATGGATTTCACTGTCTGTGTATGCATCAATGTTTTTGTGTGTGTGTGTGTGTGTGTGTGTGTGTGTGTGTGTACCAGTGACTACATGTGTGTGTATAAGTGTCTGTGTGTGTATAAATGGCAGAGGCTACCAATACCCCTTCATTGTCCCTCCGGCACCGCTGGAGTTAAGTAATCACATCACTGTCCACCCCCCCCCCCCCTGTCTCTGTCCAAAAGCAGGATTTGTCTTTGCAGTAAAATAAGCAAACAGGCTTTAGCTTGCAGCCTGCAGGAAGCGTGTTGTGTTATGGAAGGAGTGCCCTCCTCTACAACAACAAGCAGAAGAATAGCTGTGTTTATTTTTCCATGTACTTGGGGTGAAGGTGAAGTTACAGGCCTTGCTATTCTTCATGTCCTTTCTCTGGCTCAGCAGCACAAAGGATAGATGCAGAGAGGAGGAAGGACAGGCAGCACAATACCACAGGGTCTCCATCTGTACAGTGGGTTATACACACAAATCAACAAGCAGTGGTACTGTGACCAATGTATGTATATCTTTATTTATATGGAGCCGTCCAGGTACACAGCAGTAATTGACGTCACATAAGAACATCACATTATGGGAATAAGCGCTTCAGACATGACAGTAACATTAGGAAAGGGAGCCCCTGCCCCGAAGAGCTTGCAATCTAAGTGGTGATGCATCCTTTGAAAGGGGCAGTCTCGATTAGCAGTTCAACAATAAATAGATCAACAGACAGACACAAAAACAGCAACAGACAGATCAATCGGGATACATACTTGAAAACGAGAGGTAACTCTCAATGTATTACTTCCTGGTAAAATATTTTATAAATAAATAAATAGAGCTAAAAAACAAAGTGTGTGTTCAGTTTGGGCTTTTCTTTGGGCCTATGAAAGATGGCAGCTATTGTGGTCCAAAATAACATCTCAGCCCTGATTATTATCTGCACTCTTTTCCCCACTCTTTTCCCCATTCTGCCCTCCTAATTAGTGCTGAACAAAAGCAGCGTGTATGGCATATACTTTCCAGCCTGCCTGTAACCCTTAAGGTCCCCGCAATTATGTCAACTACATGTCACCAGTCAAGTCCATGTCACTTCTACATGGAATCACATGGCTACGGTGCCTGGCGGGGCCG
This sequence comes from Ascaphus truei, assembly GCF_040206685.1. Lineage (NCBI taxonomy): Eukaryota > Metazoa > Chordata > Amphibia > Anura > Ascaphidae > Ascaphus > Ascaphus truei. The sequence goes on along the minus strand of NC_134491.1, from coordinate 17,714,184 downwards.
CTGACCTTTCTTGCACCGTGAAGGTTAACCCTTCCTCTGCCAGGGTGCCAGCCGGAGGAGGTACCGATGATTGTAGACAAGGAGGTGAATGAAAAGATATTTCATTGCCGCCTATTAATATGTTCTCTGTGCCGCGCACCCATCTTCTCAGCCACGCCACGTACAGATTGACTTGCTAAGGGACAGTTCCCCCTTCATGTTTATATATTTCCTCACAGTACGGGACAGTAAGATGTCTGGTTTTTTTCCTCCTCCCTGATTTTTTTTAAACCCGTGTATACAGTATATTATTCCTAAACAATGAGCCCAAATCCCAAATGAATATGGCTGCTCGCACAGAGTGATGCTGTTTGACCTCACAGAATTCAGAGACTACTAAGGTTAAAAGCATTTCTTTTTTCTGATACGCTTATTTGTAGTCTGAATGGAAAACAGCTCAGTGCTGCCTGGTGGAGCAGAGAAAGTGAGAACAGACGGCACGAGTTGCCATGGGAACACTTTACTTCAGGCTCTGGGCCTTGTTTTTTTTTTATTAATTTTCGAATAATATGAAACATCTGGGCCTTTTCTAATGAAAATAACAACAAAAACAGCGAGGGTAAAATGAATAAAGTTGGTCATCTTCTATCGAGCAAATAAAAACCCCACATGTGAGCATATTCACGTCTCAGACAGGTCTGCAGCCAGTGTCAGATTTCCCATAATCTCCTAGCATACAGCGCTTCCACTGCAGCTAAGGATTCTGGGAAATGACATGCAAATGAGCATGCAGTATCACCGTGTAATCTTCTTACAAAGCGCATCACGTAGAGCTCATTTTTTTTTTGTAGAAACATTTTTATTGAGTTTCTTTCCAATCCTTTTGTCTTAGAAATCTTCATATAAATATATTCCATGCGCATCAATATAAATACATTTCAATACACACTATCGTTATTAATTCAAGACCGCGTGTGTTAAATCAAACGCAAAAGTCATAGGGCATAGATCCCTAGAGCTCCGTTAAATATAGGCTATGAACTTGACGTTACCTAAATAGGTCGGCTAGTTTTCCTCAGTTTAATCAGGGGTGGGCAACTCCAGTTCTCAAGGTCCACTAACAGGTCAGGTTTTCAGGATATACCTGCTTCAGTACATGTGGCTCAATCAGTCCCTGCTTCAGCACAGGTGGCACAATCAGTCCCTGCTTCAGCACAGGTGGCTCAGTCTTTGACTTTGATTGAGCCACCTGTGCTGAAGCTGGGATATCCTGAAAACCTGACCTGTTGGTGGCCCTTGACGACTGGAGTTGCCCATCCCTGCTTTAACGGCTACCCACAAAACGAATGATATGCAAAAACGACTGGTCAGCAATCCCCTCCTCCTGCTGAAACCCACGCCCGGAGACAAGAACACCGCTGTCTGATCGCAGAATCGTAACGCGCTGATCCGCTGCTCCAACTGCTGAACGATACACTGTTTTACGGATTCATTTTTTCAGTCCTCCTAGCGACCGTTCTTTATCAGGATACATTTTCAGTAAGTGTTTTGGACCATCATTCTTGCTCAAGCACTTTATAATATGATTATCGTCTTCTTTAACACCATTTTGTAACAGCGCTTGATGAGGTCATCACCAATTTCAAAAAATACTTATTAGATCATCAAATAATTCATATATGTAATAATCTACTGTGACAGACCTAGAATTGCTAGCATTTTCATGAAAATGTAGCGATTTTTCTGCAAGATATGACAAAACATAAAAGGGGTCCCATTTTTTCTCAGTACTGTGTGTCTGTGTGTCTGTGTGTCTGTGTGTCTGTGTGTCTGTGTGTCTGTGTGTGTGTCCCACACACACACACACATCATCTTCAGCCCTAGTCGATCCACTGGATGAAGGCCTCCCCAAATGATCTTCCAGGCACAACACAAGGAAGCACTTTTCCCAAAACAAAAGCAGTTGCCATCACCCGTCACACCATCCATCAAAGCCCAACAATGGGAAAATGTCCCTCAGAGACTTAGGGTGAGTATCTTCCTGAAAGATGAGTCTTTTAGGGCTTAGAGGATGAACAAAGCATTGGCGTGTTTTGTAGCCGCAGGCACAGCACAAAAATAAAACATTGTCAAGTATTCCTATCAAAAACATTGGAACCCAATCAATACCATGTTGGGATTGCTGCTTAAAGAAACACTTTCTCTCTATTACCAAAGCCTGTCTTCCCGTCTAGGACGTTTGGTCACGGGCCATTTCGCCGTGACTCACCCCATCTGACGGAACCTAAGGGTAAGTGCCTACACCCCCCTACCCTAAGCCCTTAACCTAAAACGAGAGGTAACTCTCAATGTATTACTTCCTGGTAAAATATTTTATAAATAAATAAATAAAATAAATAAATAATAAAACTCCTTAAATTAACCCCCTACCCTAACCACTAAAACCCTCTCATTAACCCCCTACCCTAATCACTAAAACCTTAAATTAACCCCCTACCCTAACCACTAAAACCTTAAATTAACCCCCTACCCTAACCACTAAAACCCTTTCATTAACCCCCTACCCTAATCACTAAAACCTTAAATTAACCCCCTACCCTAACCACTAAAACCTTAAATTAACCCCCTACCCTACCACTAAAACCCTTTCATCAACCCCCTACCCTAACCACTAAAACCTTAAATTAACCCCCTACCCTAACCGCTAAAACCTTAAATTAACCCCCTACCCTAACCGCTAAAACCTTAAATCACAGGTTAAAAAGTGGACAAAGTGACCAGATTCATGCAGACATTGCACAGACATTGTACCCACCGAATAATCTCGCGCTCCATTTGCTAATGCAATCTCATTGTACTTATGTAGTGACCCACTTATCAGAAGAAGACCTACGGGCACACTGCAGAGGGATGGAGTGCAAGCTCTTGTGATAATTCAACCTATGCTAAATGTAGACGACAGATACTTATCCTATATTTGTATTTACAGTATATTGATCCACAGGAAGGCAAACACAAAGAACCCCAATAGAGCAGGGAGGACAAGTCCAGTCCTCAAGGGATACCAACAGGTCAGGTTTTAACGATATCCCTGGTTCAGCATAGGGATTGTAGTACTAACAAAGACATTGTTTTTGTATACAATTAGCCTTTGCCATCAGGAATCACTGAGCCGCTCCTTCTCTCTCTCTGAGCCCTGATTTAATAGACCTTTATGAATCTAACCCTATGTGGCATGGTACAAGAGAGATTAATTAACACTTCTTTTTGTTTATAATGCTACAGTCCCACCTCCTGTTGACTCATTCGTTTGGTGAACCCATTGGAGAAGTTGATGATTTTGTATACGTATATGAATATCATTTATTAACATTGTGCTAGTTAAAGAAAAGAAGTGGCTATCTTGTGAATAAATGAGGTACAGTCCATGGAAAGACTAACAGCATTGGTTAGACAGACCTTAAGAACATTCCAGAAGGTCTGGGAACCCTGGAACTCCAGCGGGACTAGATGATCTGTTTAGTTACAGTGGAAGGAGGACGGCGCGTTTATTCTTTCTTCCCAGAGTTGGTAATTCTATATGATATTTGGAGTTAGGACTGCTCGGTGCCGTTATATTTTTGGATTTGCTGTATTACTGGATTTTTGTTCTCTCTACGATACTGATGTAAATTTGGTGGTACTCTCCCCCCCCCTCCCTTTTCTATTTCTATAGCCCTTTCCTTATGTAGCCCTTTTTCTGAACACCTTCCTAAGGGACTACTGGTCGCTGTATAACACCTGTGGCTCCAGGAGATCTGAGCCTCCGCTAGCTGGGAGCCTGGGGTAATACTCACACATTTACATAGCGCAGCGCCTCCACCTGCGATGGCTCCCACCAAAGGGGGAGTGGTTCCTCGCAGGACAATCAATAAACACATACACAGTATAGATAATAACTAATACTTTACTAACGTACATAGAAAACATAACACAACATAACCTTATACTATAACTGTATAACCTTACACACAATATCAGTGTTCCCACCCAGTGTCCGGTAATCCCCCACCCAATGTCCCGCACTCCTCCGGAGATCGTGGGTGACTGCGCAGTCACAGTTAAGCTAAGGGCCCGGTGGTGCATTTATAATTCAGAGTTGCCTGCCGAGCACTCCAGTGCTCGGGCCTGCAACGATCTTCACAAAGGGTCAGACGTGCGATGCATCCGTCTGATCCTATCCTGGTGATATTCTCCGTGGACCCCAACGTGGGTCCGAACTCAGTCACTGGAACCGCAGCAGCCGCTGAGTCCCTAACTATCTAAGTGACATTCGCTACACTACAGGCCGTCCCTATAGCACAGCAACCTGTAGTGGCTTTGGGGAAACTCCTAGGGGCCTACAGGGGTGAATGACCTGTCCCACTCCCCTAACTAACTAAGTCCCAATCCTAACTGTAACTTAGCACTAGCCTCGCAGGAACAACCTGCAGGAACAACCTGCAGCACTAACACACCGCACACGCAGTCAACCTGCAGACAGCAACACACGCAGTCAACCTGCAGACCGCAACACACGCAGTCAACCTGCAGACCGCAACACACTGTATACACTATGCTTACTTGTCAGCGCTCATGGCACTACCAGCCGTGATCCACTGACAAGCCTGCACCCTCTCACACCTAAGGGCAAGCTCCCTATCTCGGGCCATCTCCTATCAATTACCCCCTACCCTAACAGGGATTGGGGCCTGCCTGGGACTTGGGGATCCTTACCTGGTGCAGGAGCCACTCGCTCCCTGCACCCTTCCTTCCCGTTTCTGCTCCCCGCTCCAACTGCCGTTCACAGCGCGCGAAATGTATCTTATTCTCCTGGGCTGAGAATCCTCCAGCCCTATTGGCTCCTATCAGGCACCTGGTGCCTGTCTCCCTATGTCTCCTGGGAGTTGTAGTTCCCAGGAGGCTGCTAAAGCATTGGGGCCGCGTGCGCACTTGCCCTGCGCATGCGCGAACGCCTAATGGCCACCTCAACCTTTCCCTCTGCTTCCCTACCCTCGCGCGACCTCCTAAGGGCTGCCGGGACGCTCTGTCTCCATCTGCGCATGCGCGATCCTGCGCACGCTCACGCAACATGTTATGGTGGCCCCCGCTAGCCGGGTGCGCCGCCGGAGCTCCAGGGATGCCGAGCGCTCCCTGCACTGGCCCCCACCCTTGCAAAATGCCGGCGGGTCCGTCGCTGCCTCCGGCGGCACCCGCGACCACACGGCACTCGCGGAGGGGGATCAGTGATTGAAAAATAACCCCGGGGCTACATTTATGTTTTTTCAAAAATTCAAAATAAAGAATAAGTTTAAAAAAAGAAGAAGTAGTTGTGACCCTGTACTAATACCCTAATCGGGAGACACCTCCATTCAAAACCTACTCACGCATTATTTTCCATTGACCCTGGAACCAATTGTAACTTGGAGAAATCAATAAATGTCCATTCTTCAGAGTCAACAGCTTTAACACCCGTCTTGTAACTGAAGTATAAATAGTGCTTTGAAGATGTCTGAGTCAATATGCAAAGTTTTCACTACTTCCCTGTACATTAAATGAAAATCTCATGACATGTAAACACCTCAAGTGCTACAGGGACAGCTTGTGGCCTATTTAATGAAGCAATGCTTGTAAATCACACACATAGCATTTGTGATGTTAATATGTGCGTCAATAACCTATTCTTTCTTTCTTTTTTTTTACATTAGTTTCCAGCAGTTACCAGGCTGGTAATGGCAGGATGGTAATGTTGGGGTTTATACCTTCAATCTGTAAACAGCAAAGGATTAACACAACTTCCCCACATTTGTCCTAGAAGAATGTACATTTCTATATTCTTTATAGTTTATTGAGCCACCTGTGCTGAAGCAGGGATATCCTTAAAACCTGGCCCGTTGGTGGCCCTTGAGCACTAGAGTTGACCACTCCTACAATAGTGTATGCAGAACCTCTTCTGCATGTGTGCTTATTCATATATTTTTTTCCCTACACTTAATTATGAAAGACTCTCTTACTGGTTCAGTCCAAGCTACCACAACTAGCAAGGAATCCCCACTTCTTCTGGGCCAATAAAGCCAGTAGGACATTGTAGCCGTGGGATGTCACTATGTGTTGAGTTGGTTCCCCTTCCACGGATAAAGCATCCTCCCTTTCTCTTGTATGTATATCTTTATTTATATAGCGCCCACAGCTGTACTTAGCGCTTTACATGAGACACAATACAGTGCAGGAAATTATAGTACAATAAGTGAAACAAATAAGATCAGACAATATGAAAGGAAATCCCTGCCCCGGAGAGCTTACAATCTATTGATGGTTCTCTAATGGGAGGGCGGTAGGCCAAGGATTTTCAAAAGCAACCAAAAAGTAATTTTTTTATATTATTTCCTTTATTAGGGGATCACATTGTTAGGTTGTATAGAAAATGTTTTTTTGTGAGCCAAGTTGGACTTCACCCTATTAAAAAGGTGTTATTGGTTCCACAAAGGTTCAGATGGGATGGTAAGTAGGAATGTGCATGCTAATATGATCGGATTATCCATGTTGATGCTACTTGTTTTCCTACCTTTTGTCCCTTGAATTCCCTTCTACAAGTAAAGTTTACTCTATTGTTCATACACCTGTGTGTATTATTGTGACTTGGCGGGAGAGGGAGGGGTTTTAAATTGATTCAGCTGTCAGCTAGCACTAGAGTCAATAAGCATGGTAGAGAGAAATGCATATGCACTACCTGATATCCTGCTCATATTTACTAAGCCGTTCACTTTAATGGGTCGTTAGAAGTCTTATGGCTTAGCACTGCTTAGTAAGAGTGGCCCAGATTGTTCCATTGTGATTCTTAAGGAAACGCCTCATTAAAACAAGGATTCTCCAATTCTTTTGTGTGGGTTTGTCTGAAAAGAATTTGGCCCCCAAGGATATAAACAGATACCTAGTCAAGAACCGAGTGATCCCTATCCTCGTCTGAAGTATCTGATGTTCAATTTAATATATTGTGAGGAGGCATTCCCCATTCGGTTAAAGAGTTTAAATGAATGGGGCTGAACTCTTCCCAAGCACGGAGAAGACACCTTGACAGAAGGGGGCCATTTATGTGAGACAAACAAAGTCCAAGACAGAACTGATTGGAAAACACAGGACACACTTCAATATTCTAAGATTATTCGCATAGGGGAAAAATATATACAATATACAGACTGTTGCAACCTACCCTCAATTAGTTACACGGGATATAGTACATTAGACTAGCATCTTTCGGTCTCTGGATGTAGTGTGACATTACTCTTGCACAATGTTATTGTTTTGTACTGTGAAGAAGTAAAAGGAATGCCAAGGGGTTTACTAATTACCGCCCTGTGGAGGAAACGGTGTCTCCAGTGAAAGGTATTAGCAGCGATGCCCTTGATGAAACTTTGCAAACTAAGTAGTAAAGGCCTCTGGCCCTCTGAATCATTGCCGATGATGTTGTGTACACAATATCCAGATGAAAAACTATCTTTCCATAACAGAATCAGATTAGTTTTCTGGAAGGCAAAAGGAAAAAAATAGGCAACAAACATTCCCCAAAATAGAAGCAGAAGCCATCACCTGTCACCCAGTCCATTGAAGTCCAACCATGGGATGATGCCGCTCAGAGACATAGGGTCAGTATCTTCCTGAAAGATGAATCTTTTAGAGCTTAGAGCAGGGGTGGCCAGTCCTCATGGGCCACCAACAGGTCTACGACTGAGCCACTGATTGAGCCATCTGTGCTGAAGCAGGGATATCCTGAAAATCTGGCATGGTGGTGGCCCTTGAGGACTTGAGTTGGCCACCCCTCGGTTAGAGTACGAACAAAGCATTGGCGTGTATTGAAGCCGCCGGCACAGCACAAAAAGAAAACATTGTCAAGTAGTCCTATCAAAAACCTTGGAACTCAATCAATACCATGTTGGCATTGGCTTACAGAAACACTTTCTCTCTATGACCCTCCTCAATCTTCTGTAGCCATAGCTGTAACTGGCAGACAATTCCAATTAGGACACTATCCTGTGCAGCCTTTTCCCTTCAAGCACAAACATAGGTGGAGAACGGGGGACCACCCAAAATAGTCCATTGTTCTAAGACAGCCCAGTTTCCGCTTTTTCAGGCCCTGCTGTTTATCAAGCCAGTGCACTTTAGAATTCATTATGCTGGAGAGGGAAGGATAAAGAGATTGGAAGAGGAGGTGATTCCTTTCCTGTGTTTGCCTGGGATGTTTAAAGGGACAGCGCCACTTCAGGATTTTTAAAGGGAAAGAACCACTTGTGGATGTTTAAAGGGACAGAACCACTTCTGGATGTTTAAAGGGACAGAACCACTTGTGGATGTTGCATGAGGAGAATTATTTATTGATTGACAAATATGTTAGGGGGAAACATACACTAACATGGACAATCTCATTTTCAAGTTCTGGGTTACATAGGAGAGACATGAACTTATAAAGAAACATAATTAACAGTTTGATACTGTATGTGTAAAGACCATCCTGAGACCAACATGATCCAACGCCAGTAACATATTTAATAGAGCAATCCCTCCTAGGAGCAAAGTGTACTAATGGCAGTGACATGTTTAAGGGGTCACATTTTGGAAATTGATGTCTTTTGTAAATATGACACCTATAGGTATTTTTAACTAATTTTTAAGTTGGTTTGTATAGATGGTGAGCTAAGACTTGGGGGCGGGGGTGATTTCCCTATTGCCTGATGTTACTGTGTGTTGCCCCCATTCCCTTGTATTTATATTACATACATTTATATTTATTAACTTTTTGATAAGGACAGAGTGTGCCAAGGGTAAAGAACACGCTTGATTGACAAACACTTACCCATTCAGATGCCCCAAAGAAATACAATTTGAAATTAATTTGTAAAAAGCCAAAGAAGTCAAATACTCGCTTTTAGCTTGGTTAGATTTGTTTACGGACGCCAATGAAAATTGTTACATAGTTCAAAAAAGGTTATTTATCTACAAAGGTGGGACACTGTACTGACTACTCCACAATAGTGACACGAGTTATGAAAATAAAGACATGGTTCTTTGTGAAACCGTATTTTTCTGGAGGATGTCATTCTTCAATGAGATCTGATGGTTCTTGATCAAAAAATTGCATTTTCATGGACAACCATTGACTTCAGTGAGCTTTCATTGATGTCTACCATCCCTATTCCATGTTCTGTGAACCTGCTGGAGAAGATGTTTGTCTCGTTAATTTGAACAGGGCTGAACTTTTGTCCAGCACTGGGAAGATTTCTCTAAGTTACAATTAGTTCCAGGGTCAATGGAAAATAATGTGTGAGTAGGTTTTGAACTGAGGTGTCTCACGATTAGGGTATTAGTACAGGGTCACTACGAGTTCTTTAATAAGCACAATGTTAATAAATGATATTCATATACGTATACAAAATCAGCAACTTCTCCAATGGGTTCACCAATCGAATGAGTCAACAGGAGTTGGGACTGTAGCATTATAAACAAAAAGAAGTGTTAATTAATCTCTTTTGTGCCATCCCACATAGGGTTAGATTCATAAAGGTCTATTAAATCAGGGCTCAGAGAGAGAGATGTGACCTTGGGCAAGTCACTGTATCTCCCTGTGTCTCAGGCAGCAACATCATGGATTGTAAGATCACCTGGGCAGGGACTGTCTAACATTCTTATGTGCTGCGTATCGCGCGCTATACTGTCATTGGAAGCGCTTTGAGTCCCATTGGGAGAAAAGCACCATATGCAATAAAGTTATTATTATTATAACATGATGTACATCAGGAACGGGCGTTATGTTTCCTGATGGTAAAATATAATTGTCAGGAGGCAGTCATGAGCAGAGCGCAAGGGTGAAGCTTAAAATCAGATCTATTTTTAGGGAGGAAGTGTAAAAAGCAGAATAGGATGAGGTTTTCTGCCACCGTTTTCCTTGTTTAGAGCTGGGTTATTCATTGCAGTTTAGCTATAAAATCATTTGTGTGTTTGTTGCAGGGTACAAGCACGTGCGTTTCTTGCAAAGGCTTATTTATTGAGCCTTAAAAATATGGCACACAAAAACAAAACAGCTTCTTTTCAGCATGCAAAACAGAAATTAAATCCTGAGCAGGGCTTGTCCTTTCCCAACAAGGGCTGTTTAGATTCCAGCGTAACAGTACAGCAAACAGTTCATCAAAAATGTATATCGAAGACAGACCTTATTGCAGTAACACTCCTTCAGCATTTCAGTACTCTCACTGGTTCAGACAGGCTGCATGTGTGTGCAGCCTGGGGTTTTTAAAGCTCCTTGAAGAAGCAGCTGGGATCAGACTGATTAACAAGACCTCCCAGCTGAATGTTAACCCTCTCACTGCTGCACTGCAGACTTAAACATAGGTCTGCCAGGTATAGGGCTGGGGACGTTTATTCACCCTGTCACAGTGTTCTTATTACTACTTTTGCGTACAAATACTCCTACTGAGAATTTTCAGAGCGTCTCCCAACTCTGACTCATGTAAACCTGTGAGCCTTCGAAAATATAGTAGCTATCTAAAAAGGTGCTTCTCAAATTAAAGCAATGCATTAGTTTATGAAAATAAACAAATTAAACCTTCTAGAACTCTATATGGAAATAGATATGGAAAATTCTAGGAGTCTTTATGTAAATTAAGGTAAGTAAAGAAGTGACAACAACCCTCCACCATACAGCAATGATAAACAACACTTATGAGCATATTCACATCTCTGAGGCAGGTACACAAAACTGCCTTCCACCATAATCGCTTATTTACCGTGCGTCAGCTGCAGCAAGGGATTCTGGGTAGTGACATGCAAATGAGCACTCACAATGTGTCACTTACTGCTTCTTATCCACGTAAACATTTTACACAACTTAAAAGTTGCAGACCAAGCAATATCATACATGTGTTTTGTTTTTTTTAATAAATCAGTTCTGTACTATGAAAAAATACTTGTAGCATTTAAAAAAAAAAAAAAAAAACTTTGAATGACATTTTTAGTGTATTATAATGTAACAAGCATTTTCTGTTTCTATAGCAACCATTTACAAAGTCACATCCCCTTCCACTTCTGAAACAGACTCTGGCACACCCCTTTTTGAGCCCTGTCCTCTCTCTAGCAGTGCACCAATTGTATCTAGTGACTGCCCGATCACATGATCTTCCCCACAGAACTTTGCATCTTTGGTCCTCTTATGCTGCACTGACAGCCATTTAGTGAACCCCCCGAGCCGAATCTTCACCGTTTGATCACAGGAGAACGGATCGATCGGCAACTTAGCTAATTACTTAGCATTGTGTGGACTGTATTGATGCACATATTAAAAGGAACAAAATGCAGCTTGAAGTGCTGCTTTACCAGCAAAGCCTGGGTTACAGAGGTGCATGGTGAGTATATATGGAAAATTCTAGAAGTTTATGTGGAAATAGATACTCAGTACGTGACTTTCCCCAAAAAATGTTAACACTGCCTTTGTAAACTATTCAATGTGAATATTTTTTAGGAAATTGAATCAAAACTCATTCCCCAAACATGCATACATAGAGAGTACACAAACAGCTCGCTAGGGGCTTAATGAAGCCATAATTTTCACATTTTTGTGTGCGCTAATGCTGGTAAATAGCAGGTTTTAGCCCTCTCAGCGGGAGCAAGTGCTTTGCCTTAAGGGTATTTGCAAAAAGAAATATGAGATTTTGTCTGCAGCCTTTGTTAAAATGTTTCATTGAAAACATACCACATGTACACAAATAGACATGAATAAAAACACATGTAAGTGGGAATGGGCACACAATCCAGTGCCCGCGATGCAGAGCCAAGAAAATAAATGTATCATCTCAATAAGTAGTTCTTTTCCACCAAGGATTTCCAACGGTGAGCGAGTCTTACATCTTCTATGTTAGTCACAGGAAGTTCCTGTGTAATGGTGCCTCCGTTCTCTGACGTGTTTCTCATATTCAATCACCAGGCCAGTCCCTGGAAATTAAAATGCAGGGGACAGCAAATACAATGCAGGGGGACGGCAAATACAATGCAGGGGGGCGGCAAATACAATGCAGGGGGGCGGCAAATACAATGCAGGGGGACGGCAAATACAATGCAGGGGGGCGGCAAATACAATGCAGGGGGACGGCAAATACAATGCAGGGGGACGGCAAATACAATGCAGGGGGACGGCAAATACAATGCAGGGGGGGCGGCAAATACAATGCAGGGGACGGCAAATACAATGCAGGGGGGCGGCAAATACAATGCAGGGGGGCGGCAAATACAATGCAGGGGGCGGCAAATACAATGCAGGGGACGGCAAATACAATGCAGGGGACGGCAAATAAAATGCAGGGGGGGCGGCAAATACAATGCAGGGGGACGGCAAATACAATGCAGGGGACGGCAAATACAATGCAGGGGGGCGGCAAATACAATGCAGGGGGGGCGGCAAATACAATGCAGGGGGACGGCAAATACAATGCAGGGGGGCGGCAAATACAATGCAGGGGACGGCAAATACAATGCAGGGGGACGGCAAATACAATGCAGGGGGGGCGGCAAATACAATGCAGGGGGACGGCAAATACAATGCAGGGGGGCGGCAAATACAATGCAGGGGGACGGCAAATACAATGCAGGGGGCGGCAAATACAATGCAGGGGACGGCAAATACAATGCAGGGGACGGCAAATAAAATGCAGGGGGGGCGGCAAATACAATGCAGGGGGACGGCAAATACAATGCAGGGGACGGCAAATACAATGCAGGGGGGCGGCAAATACAATGCAGGGGGGGCGGCAAATACAATGCAGGGGGACGGCAAATACAATGCAGGGGGGCGGCAAATACAATGCAGGGGACGGCAAATACAATGCAGGGGGACGGCAAATACAATGCAGGGGGGGCGGCAAATACAATGCAGGGGGACGGCAAATACAATGCAGGGGGGCGGCAAATACAATGCAGGGGGACGGCAAATACAATGCAGGGGGACGGCAAATACAATGCAGGGGACGGCAAATACAATGCAGGGGGGCGGCAAATACAATGCAGGGGGACGGCAAATACAATGCAGGGGACGGCAAATACAATGCAGGGGACGGCAAATACAATGCAGGGGGACGGCAAATACAATGCAGGGGACGGCAAATACAATGCAGGGGACGGCAAATACAATGCAGGGGGGGCGGCAAATACAATGCAGGGGGGGCGGCAAATACAATGCAGGGGGGCGGCAAATACAATGCAGGGGGGCGGCAAATACAATGCAGGGGGCGGCAAATACAATGCAGGGGACGGCAAATACAATGATGGGACAGCAAATACAATGCAGGGGGACGGCAAATACAATGCAGGGGGGCGGGAAATACAATGCAGGGGACGGCAAATACAATGCAGGTGGGCGGGAAATACAATGCAGGGGACGGCAAATACAATGCAGGGGGGCGGCAAATACAATGCAGGGGGGCGGCAAATACAATGCAGGGGGCGGCAAATACAATGGAGGGGGGTGGCAAATACAATGCAGGGGACGGCAAATACAATGATGGGACAGCAAATACAATGCAGGGGGGTGGCAAATACAATGCAGGGGGGGCGGCAAATACAATGCAGGGGACGGCAAATACAATGCAGGGGGGCGGCAAATACAATGCAGGGGGGCGGCAAATACAATGCAGGGGGCGGCAAATACAATGGAGGGGGGTGGCAAATACAATGCAGGGGACGGCAAATACAATGCAGGGGGGCGGCAAATACAATGCAGGGGGCGGCAAATACAATGGAGGGGGGTGGCAAATACAATGCAGGGGGGCGGCAAATACAATGCAGGGGGACGGCAAATACAATGCAGGGGGACGGCAAATACAATGCAGGGGGCGGCAAATACAATGCAGGGGGACGGCAAATACAATGCAGGGGGACGGCAAATACAATGCAGGGGACGGCAAATACAATGCAGGGGGGCGGCAAATACAATGCAGGGGGGCGGCAAATACAATGCAGGGGGGCGGCAAATACAATGCAGGGGGACGGCAAATACAATGCAGGGGGACGGCAAATACAATGCAGGGGGCGGCAAATACAATGCAGGGGGCGGCAAATACAATGGAGGGGGGTGGCAAATACAATGCAGGGGGACGGCAAATACAATGCAGGGGGACGGCAAATACAATGCAGGGGACGGCAAATACAATGCAGGGGACGGCAAATACAATGCAGGGGGACGGCAAATACAATGCAGGGGGACGGCAAATACAATGCAGGGGGCGGCAAATACAATGCAGGGGGACGGCAAATACAATGCAGGGGGACGGCAAATACAATGCAGGGGACGGCAAATACAATGCAGGGGGGCGGCAAATACAATGCAGGGGGCGGCAAATACAATGCAGGGGACGGCAAATACAATGATGGGACAGCAAATACAATGCAGGGGGACGGCAAATACAATGCAGGGGGGCGGGAAATACAATGCAGGGGACGGCAAATACAATGCAGGTGGGCGGGAAATACAATGCAGGGGACGGCAAATACAATGCAGGGGGGCGGCAAATACAATGCAGGGGGGCGGCAAATACAATGCAGGGGGCGGCAAATACAATGGAGGGGGGTGGCAAATACAATGCAGGGGACGGCAAATACAATGATGGGACAGCAAATACAATGCAGGGGGGTGGCAAATACAATGCAGGGGGGGCGGCAAATACAATGCAGGGGACGGCAAATACAATGCAGGGGGGCGGCAAATACAATGCAGGGGGGCGGCAAATACAATGCAGGGGGCGGCAAATACAATGGAGGGGGGTGGCAAATACAATGCAGGGGACGGCAAATACAATGCAGGGGGGCGGCAAATACAATGCAGGGGGCGGCAAATACAATGGAGGGGGGTGGCAAATACAATGCAGGGGGGCGGCAAATACAATGCAGGGGGACGGCAAATACAATGCAGGGGGACGGCAAATACAATGCAGGGGGCGGCAAATACAATGCAGGGGGACGGCAAATACAATGCAGGGGGACGGCAAATACAATGCAGGGGACGGCAAATACAATGCAGGGGGGCGGCAAATACAATGCAGGGGGGCGGCAAATACAATGCAGGGGGGCGGCAAATACAATGCAGGGGGACGGCAAATACAATGCAGGGGGACGGCAAATACAATGCAGGGGGCGGCAAATACAATGCAGGGGGCGGCAAATACAATGGAGGGGGGTGGCAAATACAATGCAGGGGGACGGCAAATACAATGCAGGGGGACGGCAAATACAATGCAGGGGACGGCAAATACAATGCAGGGGACGGCAAATACAATGCAGGGGGACGGCAAATACAATGCAGGGGGACGGCAAATACAATGCAGGGGGCGGCAAATACAATGCAGGGGGACGGCAAATACAATGCAGGGGGACGGCAAATACAATGCAGGGGACGGCAAATACAATGCAGGGGGGCGGCAAATACAATGCAGGGGGGCGGCAAATACAATGCAGGGGGGCGGCAAATACAATGCAGGGGGGCGGCAAATACAATGCAGGGGGACGGCAAATACAATGCAGGGGGACGGCAAATACAATGCAGGGGGCGGCAAATACAATGCAGGGGACGGCAAATACAATGCAGGGGGCGGCAAATACAATGCAGGGGGCGGCAAATACAATGCAGGGGGGCGGCAAATACAATGCAGGGGGACGGCAAATACAATGCAGGGGGGCGGCAAATACAATGCAGGGGGGCGGCAAATACAATGCAGGGGGGCGGCAAATACAATGCAGGGGGACGGCAAATACAATGCAGGGGACGGCAAATACAATGCAGGGGGGCGGCAAATACAATGCAGGGGGGCGGCAAATACAATGCAGGGGGGCGGCAAATACAATGCAGGGGGCGGGAAATACAATGCAGGGGGACGGCAAATACAATGCAGGGGGGCGGCAAATACAATGCAGGGGGCGGGAAATACAATGCAGGGGGGCGGCAAATACAATGCAGGGGGGCGGCAAATACAATGCAGGGGGGCGGCAAATACAATGCAGGGGGGCGGCAAATACAATGCAGGGGGCGGGAAATACAATGCAGGGGGACGGCAAATACAATGCAGGGGACGGCAAATACAATGCAGGGGGGCGGCAAATACAATGCAGGGGGGCGGCAAATACAATGCAGGGGGGCGGCAAATACAATGCAGGGGGACGGCAAATACAATGCAGGGGACGGCAAATGCAATGCAGGGGGACGGCAAATACAATGCAGGGGGACGCAAATACAATGCAGGGGGACGGCAAATACAATGCAGGGGGCGGCAAATACAATGCAGGGGACGGCAAATACAATGCAGGGGGACGGCAAATACAATGCAGGGGACGGCAAATACAATGCAGGGGGGCGGCAAATACAATGCAGGGGACGGCAAATACAATGCAGGTGGGCGGGAAATACAATGCAGGGGGACGGCAAATACAATGCAGGGGGGCGGCAAATACAATGCAGGGGGCGGCAAATACAATGCAGGGGGCGGGAAATACAATGCAGGGGGGCGGCAAATACAATGCAGGGGGACGGCAAATACAATGCAGGGGGCGGCAAATACAATGCAGGGGACGGCAAATACACTGCAAGGGGCGGCAAATACAATGCAGGGGGACGGCAAATACACTGCAGGGGGTGGCAAATACACTGCAGGGGGAAGCGCACTCGCCCTTAAACTACGCTGTAGGAATGTGACATGTCTGCTCCGCATGTTATATTGCTCTGCATGTTATTTCATGGCTCTGCATGTTGTATTACATTGCTCTGCATGTTATTACATTGCTCTGTGTGTTATTACATTGCTCTGCGTGGTAATACATTGCTCTGCGTGGTAATACATTGCTCCGCGTGGTAATACATTGCTCCGCGTGGTAATACATTGCTCCGCGTGGTAATACATTGCTCCGCGTGGTAATACATTGCTCCGCGTGGTAATACATTGCTCCGCGTGTTATTACATTGCTCTGCGTGGTAATACATTGCTCTGCGTGGTAATACATTGCTCTGCGTTTTAATACATTGCTCTGCGTGGTAATACATTGCTCTGCGTGGTAATACATTGCTCTGCGTTTTAATACATTGCTCTGCGTGGTAATACATTGCTCTGCGTGGTAATACATTGCTCTGCGTGGTAATACATTGCTCTGCGTGGTAATACATTGCTCCGCGTGGTAATACATTGCTCCGCGTGGTAATACATTGCTCTGCGTGGTAATACATTGCTCTGCGTTTTAATACATTGCTCTGCGTGGTAATACATTGCTCTGCGTGGTAATACATTGCTCTGCGTGGTAATACATTGCTCTGCGTGGTAATACATGGCTCTGCGTGGTAATACATTGCTCTGCGTGGCAATACATTGCTCTGCGTGTTATTACATTGGTCTGCGTGTTATCATGAGTGTCAAATCCCTCTGGCAGCAAAAGAGTTAAGGGAGGCAGGATTGAAATCAGTGAAATGTCCAAGTTCTGGCACAACAATGTTTCTCTTTGTATTAACCTTGTATTGTATTTCTTTATTCAGATATCTAATATATATACCCCGATGGGCCACAGTAACTAAGCAATGCTATTCCATAAGACACCTTCTGGTGCCGGAGGACAATTGAATAATGGGCTGTACGGTGTCAGAGTTGAGAAGTGTCTTTTGGAATAGCACTACTTAGTAATCACAGCCCTTTTACCTTTCACCTTCTGTACCTGCTCAAACCTGTCTGCAAATAAAGAAATCAAACGCGTTCTCTTCAGGAATGAAATAGAAGCCGTATATCGCTGCTATTTGCTGAAGGCTGGCAGGGCTTCTATCAACACGAGCCTTCGGGTGGATGGTAAGGGAAGACGTTTGAAAACAATGCGTGATTGCTGTGTAGGTAAGGGGTGTATGTGCTCAGTACATGTAAATATGGCATGGAAAACCATGGAAAATTCCCCTTTGTGTTTGTACTCCCGGGGAGAAGGCAAAGTGTTTGAGTTTCATGCATCGGATCACATTCCCCAATAAAATCTCTCTTTGTAACTGACTGTGAATGGAGGAGCACGTGACATTTAGCAGCAGGGAGGGCTTCCTTTAAGGTGCATTCCCCACAAAATAATCTTTGTGTAAACCATGTAACAATCAGAGCAGACTGACACCGGCACACAAAGACACACACGGACTGACTCAGATACACACACACACCGATACGCACAGAGCAGACCGACTCAGATACACACACACCCACACACACACACCCACACACACCCACACACACACAGCAGATGGCCTGAGATACACACACAGAGAGCACTGATACACACAGGCCACACTGACACAGATGCACACACATATATAAACTGATACACAGAGCAGACTGACACAGATACGCACAGCAAAAAACAACAACACGCGGGGCTCTGGTGATAATGAATGCCCCTCTAAGGAAGGGGTGGGGGGAATGCAATGATGGACACAACCCGGTACTGGCGTCTCAACCTCATGTAGCCCTGTTTCCCCTAGAATACAGGAAGACTACTAATGCTGTATAACCTGTTGGTTCGCAGGGCCCGAGCCTCTGCCACGGAGAGCCTGGGGCGGTGTATATGTATTGTGTCTTACCAGATGCAGCGCCTCCACCTGCCATGGCTCCCAGCAGAGCGGGAATTGTTCCTCGCAGGACACCAATATAATATGACAAAATAACAGATACCTTTACTTGTTGTGATCAACAACATATATGCATAACCTTCATAATACTCCTTCCCCTAGAGACACAACTAGCCAAAGCGTCTCGCAGGACGCGTCCCTCCACCGTATTCCCACACACCGTGTCCAATGTCCCACACCCACAACCCCAAGTGTGTGGTGACCGCGCGGTCACTGGAGTGAGAGTGTTGTAGTTGGTGCACTTTGGTGTAGCGTTACCTGCCGAGCGATCCTGCACTCGGACCACAGACTAATCTTCGCAAAGGATCCGCAGACGCGATGCTTTCCACGATGCTCCTCCGGGGCGATCCCACCCGGGTAGATGTAAATGTCTCTGAGGAGGTTTGGTCCCAAACCTCGGATAACAAACTGCAGTGACCTCTGTGTCCCTGATTTTGCACACTACTGGGACAGGTTCCTGTTCTAGGTCCTGTTCCTGTTCTAGGGCCTGTTCCTGTTCTAGGGCCTGTCCCTGCAGCAACCACAAGCTGACTGTGACTCTGGGGCCTAGGGGAATATTCTGGCCTAGTGTAGAGGCTACTTGCGTCTCTACACATAGAGCTCCTACCTCTTCCCCTTCCTGGTCTGGACTGAGCAACGTGCTCCCCTGCGCAACCTCCTATTGCCTTCCTGCAGAGTCCCTGTCACCCTATTGACTGATACTGTGTGTATCAGTGTGTGTGTATCTGAGTCAGTCTGCTCTGAGTGTATCAGTGTGTGTGTATCAGTGTATGTATGTGGGTATCTGTGTCAGTCTGCTCTGTGTGTATCTGTAGGAACGAAAAAACTCAGGGAGCACACGCCATCGGTTGTACATGTGGAAGAAAACACAATAATAGTGCAATCCTGCTATAACACAGGGACAGGAGTTGGACACTTGGGGACCGCAACTCGTTGGTGTGGCGTCATCACGCTGGAACGCCGGCTGAAACGCAGTACTGACACGTGGAAGTGGCCGGAGAGACGGGGCCTGTGTGCGCAACAGCCCCCGCTGTGAAGGCGACCACAGACGCATTGTGTACAAGACTGTATCACCATCTGAGAAGCGGACAAAGCACCATTTTTCGTACACTGCCTTGGTGGGGAGGCTTAAATGTGAGTGTACAGTATTTTATCTGTGTGCACCAAAACATTGTTATGCCTCCTACACTATCCTGTTTCTGTTCTTTGTTTGTATGACTGGGAGGGAACTGTTGAAGCTCTACAATCAAGCTTTCAAACGTGTCCATCACATCACAAACATCATCTCCAGTTTGGGGTTCAAGGCCTGTTTATCAGAGTCACATTGTGAGTGTGTTTCTATAAGTGTGCACATCCTCCACCCCCCGGTCCCTGTGTTATAGCAGGATTGCACTATTATTGTATTTTCTTCCACATGTACCAACCGACGGCGTGTGCTCACTGAGTTTTTTCGTTCCTACTGTCTACAAGAACCATGGAGAAAGGTTCATCTGAGTGTAGCCAGGTCCCGCAGGTTTGCCCTCACCTCCGCTGCGGTGGGAAAGTCAGAGAAGGTTGCAGAGTATGCAGGGAGCGCTCCGTTGCATAGGAGGCTCTGCGGCGGGTCGAGTGTTCAGGGCGCCGCCATTTTGGTACTCGCGCATGCGCAGTGAGTCGGGGAGGCGACGGCGCTGGAAGAGAGTTTGCACATGCGCAGGGAAGGGCTGCGGTAGCGCGCGAAGCCCAGACCAATGGGAGGAGGGCTAGAGCAGGGGACTACAAGTCCCATGAGCACCGTGGACCAACCTCTTCTCCTTCACATTCTCCATACTCTTGGTATTCGGAACAAAGCTCTATCCTAGATTTCATCCTACCTCTCCCATCGTACTTTCAGTGTCTCTTCTGCTAACACCTCCTCCTCCTCTATTGATCTCTCTGTGGGGGTACCCCAGGGCTCTGTCCTGGGACCTCTTCTCTTTTCTCTGTACACACTCTCTCTAGGTGACCTAATAACATCTTTTGGGTTTAATTATCACCTCTATGCTGACGACACACAAATATACTTTTCAACACCCGACCATACACCTGCTGTACAAACCAAAGTTTCTGAATGTCTCTCTGCTATATCATCCTGGATCGCCCCCCGCCGCCTTAAACTCAACATGGCTAAAACAGAGCTCCTCATACTTCCTCCCAAACCTGGCCCTACTACCTCCTTCCACATTACTGTTGGAACTACGATCATTCACCCAGTAGCCCAAGCACGCTGCCTAGGGGTCACACGACTCCTCTCTCACATTCGCCCCTCACATTCAAAACATTTCTAAAACCTGTCGCTTTTTCCTCACCAATATAACAAAAATACGCCCTTTCCTCTGTTGCTCGACTGCTAAAACTCTGACTCAGGCCCTCATTCTCTCCCATCTTGATTACTGTAACCTCCTGCTGTCCGGTCTTCCTGCCTCTCATCTGTCTCCCCTACAATCTATCCTAAACGCTGCTGCCAGAGTCACGCTACTCTTTCCTAGATCTGTCTCAGCATCTCCCCTCATGAAATCCCTCTCCTGGCTTCTGATCAAATCCCGCATCTCACACTCCATTCTTCTCCTCACTTTTAAAGCTTTACACTCTTCTGCCCCTCCTTATATCTCAGCCCTAATTTCTCGTTATGCACCATCAAAGACTCTTGCGTTCTTCTCAAGGATGTCTTCTTTCTACCCCCCTTTGCCCTCTCCCGCCTTAAACCTTTTTCACTGACTGCCCCACACCTCTGGAATGCCCTTCCCCTCAGTACCCGACTAGCACCCTCTCTAGCCACCTTTAAGACCCAACTTAAGACACACTTGCTTAAAGAAGCATATGAATCGCACTGTGGATATTCTGAACACATGATACATAAAGCTTGGCCCCCTGCAGACGCACTTACCAGAACTCTGTCCTACTGTCTCTGTACGTTCTCCCTACCTACCAATTAGACTGTAAGCTCCTCGGGGCAGGGACTCCTCTTCCTTAATGTTACTTTTATGTCTAAAGCACTTATTCCCATGATCTGTTAGTTATATTATCTGTTATTTATTTGATTACCACGTGTATTACTGCTGTGAAGCGCTATGTACATTTATGGCGCTATATAAATAAAGACATACAATACAATACAATACATACACTGATATACTCAGAGCAGACTGACTCAGATACACACATACGTACACTCAGAGCAGACTGACTCAGATACACACATACATACACTGATACACTCAGAGCAGAGTGACTCAGATTGTCCTGGAACAGAATTGTTTATCTCTCTGTATTTTCCTGCTCTCAGGCTGCCAGCCCTGACCAGCTAAAGTTACATGTTTTTCCCTGCTCTGAAGCAGCCCGAGCTGTGTATATTGCAATATTATTGTTACAAATAGTACCCTTCACACGAGCCATTAGCCAGTTGCCCTGACAACCTCCCAATGCTCATATTTGAGATTGGTTTAGCCCTCTCCCCCTGCCTTTATTTGCATGTTGTTATGCCCCTTAGTGGGTTCCTGTCTGACAGGAAAGTGTGCTCCCTCTTTTCCAACACGCAGCCAAAGTGAGTAGACACTTCTTCCACTGCTCCCTCAGAAAGGAAATCCTTTTTACCTTCCCCTCAGAGAAGCACTTCCCTATAGCAGGACACCTCCCTCTCATAGGTTATTCTCCTGACAAGAGAAATCTGCTAGCACAATCCTCATAAAGAACTTTTATATTTCTGTTAACTCCCCCTAATAAAGTTGAAGAAAATAGAAGGACTTTGTGTGCTTTAAAAGGGGACAAGTTAAGCTTCATGGACTTACTCACATGCTACATATGAGCCTGGTTCCGGAATACAGACACACACAGATAGAGCAAACTGATGCAGATAAACACACAGAGAGCACTGATACACACAGAGCAGACTGACTCAGATACACACACTGATACACACAGAGCACACTGACTCAGATACACACACTGATACACTCAGAGCAGACTGACTCAGATACCCACACTGATACACACAGAGCAGACTGACTCAGATACACACACTGATACACACAGAGCACACTGACTCAGATACACACACTGATACACTCAGAGCAGACTGACTCAGATACCCACACTGATACACACAGAGCAGACTGACTCAGATACACACACTGATACACTCAGAGCAGACTGACTCAGATACACACACTGATACACACAGAGCAGACTGACTCAGATACACACACTGATACACACAGAGCAGACTGACTCAGTTACACACACTGATACACACAGAGTAGACTGACTTTGCATGTAGCCGTACTCACACACAGGCAGTGGCAGATTTCCATTGAAGGCTAACACAGAGTTAAATGTAAAAAATGTTATCTCCTTTATATATGTATTTCTCTTAACTTCAGCGGCGGCATCCTCCCCTGCAAATCCCGTTAACATGGCTGCGCAACGTAAAATGGCTCTGCGTTGCCATGACAATGGGACGCTACGTGATGTCACCGCGTCCAGTTGCCATGACAACGGGACGCCTTGTGGCGCAAAGGTGTCATGTGAATCCATGTTGTCATGGCAACGTGACGCCGTGTAAAGTCTTGACGTTGCGTAGCGTCCCGTTGTCATGGCAAAGCGGCACCATTTTACTTTGCGTAGCTATGTTGACCGGATTTGTAAGGGGAGATGCCGATGCCACCCGGAGATTTACCAGCTAAACTTTAGACCGGAGATACGTGGCTGAAACCCTGCCGATAGGGCCAGGCCTAGGGCGGCATACAGAGGCCCAGCTCTCTTCCCCACTGATTGCTGAGTGAGAGCGTGGGCCTCTGTAAAGGTCTCTTACCTTCTCCTAGTGCAGCATTGCGGTGTCAAATGACACTGCGACATCACATGGTGTCACATTATCATGGTAACGCATCGTCATGTGGCTTCATTTAATGCCGCAACGCTGAAGGACGAGAGTGGCGCGAAGGCGGAAGCGGTCCGTGGGCAATCTGCCTATGGGCGGTAATTTAAAATACGCCACTGCACACATAGGACATTCACCCAGTCTCCTGAGCCTACCTAAAATATCGGGACTGTCCCGGTCATTCTGGGTGACTTGGTCAGTGTTGACCTTGAAGTCTCACCTGTTGCTCGGGACTACAGGAGATGTCCTAGTGGGCCAGTCTGAGCCTAGAAAGGCCCGATTCCCATGTAGTCATTGTGTACTGGGTTATTCTGCCAGTACAAAGGTTTGGACAGTACATGCATTGGTTCTGTGACAAATTATTATATGCAAGCAAGGACAAAGTAATGACAAGATGATAGGAACGTAGTTTGCATCGTAATGACTAGTTTTTATATAAGACAGAGAGTTCTAATTAAATCTCTAATGTGCCCTAATTACTTGAAACTGAGGCTTTATATCATAGTCATGCCACCCAAACTGGAATACCCATACATTAATCCTTTAATTATAATCCTTGTGGATACTGATGAACAAATCTCATATTTTCATTGGTTCACTAGTATGGTACGAGATATAAAGTTTTTTTTTTTTTTAACACAATCATTAAAGGTGCAAGGACCAAAAATAATGATATTTTTAAGGGGTTAAAGCAGCAGTTCAAGCAATATCCTACATGTGTTTTTTTTTTTTTTTTAATCAGTTCTGTACTATGAGAAAATACTTTTTAGCATTTTTTAAACAACTCTGAATTACATTTTTAATGTTTAAGGGTATTGCTTGGTCTGCAGCTTTAAGTGTAAAATAAGGTGTCTTTTGGCATAGCACCACTTAGCAAGTATGGCCTACAGTCTTTGCTATCGGTTTCAATAAAATCAGATACATATGTTATTTGTAAAGTAGCCCTGGAAATGTCGGCAATTACTGCACACTGACACATGAGATTTATTCTGCTTCCTTATCCTCTGCCTCTTGTCCGTCTCACTGCATTTGAGTTCCATGGAGGCCCTGCATTAATCTGACCGCATTATTACTGTCTTGGAAGAAGATAATAAACTCCCTTTCTTCCCCTTCTTTATGCAGATGCATTCCCACCTAGGGGGGAGGGGGGCCCAAAAATAGAAACAACCATTAAACAACTTCTCAGTAACATTGTCTGCCTTATAAAGAATGATCCCCATTATAGAAGCGTTGCCCCTACTCATTGTCTCCCCTTCACTACTATTGAAGAATTGTCCAGAATTCAAACCGAGAGGTCCTGCTGAGCTGAAATGTGCTATTTCTAAATCCCGGGACCCCTTGGTTCCTGGGACACATACTGGCTTAGTTGGCAGAATTGTAGCTCTGATGCAGGGAAATAAAAATGGCCACCAAACCTCGTTGGCCAAAAAGAGGCCGCCACATCATCGGGAGATGTTTGCGGCTTCCTACTGGATTACCGCAGGCGCCATCGTTGATAATCCAGGTGGAAACTGGTAAGTATATAGGGAAGGAGAGAAAAGGCGCGTGGGTCAGCTGGTTCAAATGGGGAACATGTGACAGATTGTGGCTTTAAAGTAAATATATATTTGTACCCAGTGAAAAATAAATCTGATTTCCTTTCAGGTCTGCTGAATGCACGTGTGTCATCTGCTTCTGTTCATCTGTCTGACTAATGATGGCATCATAGTTACTTTATAAACAAAGAACAGAGCAAAACAAACCTTTTACCTGCTACTTTGAGGACTGACAAGTAGTCTTATTATTAAAAGACATTAGATACTCTACATATAGAAACCCTTCAAAGCATTAGTTTATCATGGAAATATTAAACGTTTAAACAAGATATGTAAAAATATGCCTGCTTTTTAATAAAAGGTGTCAAACAGCGTCGTTTAACCTATTGAATATTAAACTGTCCTGCGGTCACCTTGGTCCAAGGAGGGGCTGACCCTTTAAAGATGACATCTAGAACAATTACCAGGAACACAAGAAATTCTCTGGAGCTGCCACCCTGACATGTATACCTGTACATTACTGCAGTGCAGGAGTGACCAACTCCAGTCCTCAAGGGCCACCACCAGGCCAGGGTTTTAGGATATCCCTGCTTCAGCACAGGTGGCTCAATCAGTGGCTCCCCCCCCCCCCCCCCACCCCCATCTTTGTTCATTTTTTACATTTGGATTGAAGCAGGGGGTCACCGCAGCTGAACCCTAATACTTTCAGCACCCGGGACTCCCCGGCGTCCGGAGATACGTACCTGCATAGAAGAATGCCGGTAGCTGCTCCGCTCGGCTAGCAGGGATCGCGTAATGGCCGCTTTTCATAGCTCACGCGCCCTGCGGGCCAATAGGAAGCCGTGACGTCATCTGTTGCGGCTTCCTATTGGCCCACGTGATACCGAGATACCGGAAACCCCTTTGGAGTTCTGTGTCTCGGGAAGCAGGGGGCGGAAGTGAAGGGGATTCAGCTTCGGAGACAGCCAGCTTCAATGCTATGTAAACAAAACAGCCACTTGGATTGTCTATTTTAATGGGTCACAGCTAGCTTCTTTTTTTTACCAAAATCTGACACTTATCTGTATTTAAATGAAACAGATAAATCAGACTGCTCACCTATAATCTAGTCCTAGAGAAACTTAACAGCAGGTGCAGGGAGGTAAACTATATATAACGCACAGATTTTACCCAAGAAGGGTCAGAAAGAGACCCCAGAAAAATGCACTCAATGCCAATATAATCAGTATTCGGCACAAATAGCCCAATAAGTAAATACTATACTCATTTTTGTTCTCTACCACTACTCAACTACAGCAAATTTTATTTATTAATTATTTTTTTAACCATATTTAGTATTATTTATTTGATGTTAATAAAAATGTATTATTTTGGTTCTTATTTTATCTACCCCTCACTGGTTATGTTATTGACCTATAGGAGGTATTTACTTATTGAGCTATTTGTGCCAGAATACTGGATATATAGGCATTGAGTGCATTTTTGTGGGGTCTCTTTGTGACCCTTCTTGGGTTAAATCTGTGCGTGACGTATCTGTATTTGTAAATCATTTAAAAAAGTTATTCTGTAAACACGCTGAGATCTGGGAGGGAGGGGGGTGATTTCCGCTGGCTGCTCCCTTCTGCCTGATGTTACTGTGTGTTCAACACGAGTTTGCACAGGCAGAGACCTTATCTTTATCGTCTCTCTGATAAGGACTGGGTGGGCCAAGGCTAAAGAAAAACACTTGATTCACCAACACTTTCCCCTCTCCGGAGTTCAAAAAGCAAAATAAATTGTGCTTAATTTCCAGAGGAACAGCAGCAGCCAACCACTAACGTTATGCAGAGTTACATTTGTTTCGCGAAGACAACGAGATTGTTAAATGCTTTCCAAAATGTTGTTTCTAGATCAGCTAATAAATATAAGGGGAGTTAGACTCTGCCTGTGCAAACTCTTGTCAGAGGAAATCAAACCCCTCATCTTACAGTGTGCACAAACTAACATAAAAATATGACTTAAAAATACTTTGCTTTTTTGTAATAAAAGAATGATTAATCACCCAGATTTCCCCCTAAACCGCGTTCCAGCCAGGGGTTTTATTTTGACCCTAGGAAGACAAACCATATAATTCGGCTGGCTCTCCCGCAGCTGCTTTGTAAGAACGTATACATTGCCATCTTACTCCCAAATATTATTAATAAACATAACATACATGAACCCATTCCCACCCCGAGCAGGAGCAAAGGCAAATTCCCCATCTCGTGCCCACGTCGTGAGTATCATTGGCTGCAAATTCCCGGTCACTCATGACCTTTAATCCAACTCCTTTGTTAGTTGGGCTCCCTGCTGCTAGACTTGGGCATTGTCAGCTATTTTCTGGATAATTAACGAGTTCAACTAATTTGCAATGGGTGAAGACGGGGCAAAGCTGGGTTATTACTCCAGTCCTCAAGCGCCACCAACGGATCAGGTTTTTCAGGATATTCCTGCATCAGCACAGGTGGCTCAATCAGTCCCATCTTCAGCGCGGGTGGCCACTGAGCCACCTGTGCTGAAGCAAGGATATCCTGAAAACCTGACCTGTTGGTGGCCCTTGAGGACTGGAGTTGGCCGCCCATGGACTAGATAATTGCACCTTGAAGGGCTGCCACCCTTAATCGGATTATTTAACACACAAAACAAAATAATTTTCAAGGATAGAAGTGCAGCAGTTTGTGATTTTTAGGTAAATTCTTTAAAAAAAAAAAAAAACAAGGAGGTCGATGTATTAAAATAATGTTGGCATTAAATTGAGTGATCAAAGTGCGATGGTACAAAGGTGGCTCCTGGTTTTAGAAAAGAGATGTTATTGTGTCTCTGCATATAAAGGATAATATTGCACAAACCTCTTTTAAAAAAATCTTTACCCAGAACGTTAAATGATTGTACTTTGTGACGGTGGAGGGTTCTGGATTTTATTTTACCAACCAGAACCTAAATATTCTGATATAATTATTATATCACCTTGAGAAAGTCCTGCGGGATGAAACGCGTTGGTGCGTGATCCTATACTATTGCAAAGCTGATCAATAAAGGATAATATATATTTTTCTCCTTTGCCCGGAGTTGCCCTTATTTTTGCATTCTTGATGCTGTGAGCTGCGCTCCTTCTCTCTTCTACTTACCTGGATCTTCCTTCCAAGGATTGCACACCGAGGGATCCACTCACCTGGAACACAACTAGCCAGGTAAAGGGCATTAGCCCCCTCTGTTGTTACCTTTCTATTGCTGGACTGTTTCATACCATACCCCAGTGGTGAATGAATGTGTTTTGGAGACCATATACTGTGGCAGCTGTGTGGGCACCACTAGGTCCCTATTTCACCTGGGAAGATCATTCCTGTCATTATGTTATTGTTCCTGGATTCTGGTTTCATTCAATGAGACTTATGTTTTGGTGAGCTTACTGTGGTGATGCACCAATATACCACATTACCTATGATATAATTATTACTCGTTATTATAGTTATTTTCCCCTTATCTTAGGGGTCTGAGTTAACGTGAAAACATCCTTGGCTTGAAACCCCACATTAGGTAAGTTATGGTGGGTGAAAAAGGTAACAAAAAACCCTCCACCAAATAGCAAATATGTAGCCAGGGTACCTGATGGCTGCCATTCTGCCCTTGGGCTTGCAGTAAACCCTGGTACAATCAGGTTGCCAGTAGTTGCTATGGAGTTTTCCCCCTCTGAGGAGCTGCATTTGAGTGACAGCGGGAGGCGGTGACATCAGGCCTGGGCATGACCAATCATGAGCCAGACCTTGTGCCCTCCTCCTGGCAGTATTTAAAGGCAGGACCACCCTAAACTTAGTAGTGTCCTTCCCCCACTGAGGAAGGCAGGTCACACAATTGGGAGCCTGAGATTGGGGCCTTCCCTTGTGCTTTTCCCTCCGTGGGAGCGTGAGTGTGGACCATACCTCGGCCTCTGCTATGGAGGTGGGGAAGAGCTAGGACGGCTGTGGGTGCCCTTGGCCTGTAGTGGCGGTCCAGGGACCATACTTCAGTGGTAGCAGACAGTTACTGCATCGGGCAGAAGCCTGCCGTGTAACTGGGCTGTACCGAAGACAATAAACTGTTCCTGTTGTTATATACCTCCTGCCTGGTGTGTGACCTTACGGGGGGGGAGAGAGGTAATAAGTTCTACCGTAGGAAATCACCTTTAGCTCCTGGAGCCTACGGCAGATGGAGGCGCTGCACTGCTAAAGATATGTGGAGTATGAACCCCAGAAGCCTGGTCCTGTGTCCTCACTACCACTGGCAGATGACTCAGCCCTCCTGTTACCAGCAGGTATATGCACCATACACTGTAGTAATGGACAAATCTCCCACCGGGGGGGAGGGGAAACACTGTTACATATAGCAAATACAAATATCGCTTGTGAGCACATTCACAGGTCTTAGGCTAAGGCCCCGCTGCGACAAGCGGCACGCGCAGCCGTGGAACACTTGACCCTTTCCTCCAGTCTGGAGGTCCCCACTGGCTCCTTCCGATGGGGCTGACTGCGTGCTGTGACGCGTCAGCCAACGGATGCTGCAAGCTTCTGGTGAACAGAAGCGCTGACGCATCACGTGGTGCAGCAGTCAGCCAATGAGGAGGGAGAAAGGGGAGGGAAGGTGGGGAGGAGGAAAGGAGCTACGGGAGGGGGGCGGCTAGGAGGGAAGTCTGTGAGGCAGCCGTGCATGGCACTCCCTCCCCCCCCTCCCGTGCATACATCTCCCAATACATGTGTAATGACCCACTCCCCATATCCTGCCCTCCCCATTTCCCCGTGTTTGCTGATGGGCGACAGGGCGCATGGGAGAGGGGGTATGTCTCTAAATTTGCCGGGAGCTGCAGAGACCGGGTGGGGGGAGGGTGGGGAGCTGCAGAGACCGGGTGGGGGGGGGGGGCGGGGAGCTGCAGAGACCGGGTGGGGGGAGGGTGGGGAGCTGCAGAGACCGGGTGGGGGGGGGGGGGCGGGGAGCTGCAGAGACCGGGTGGGGGCGGGGACCTGCAGAGACCGGGTGGGGGGGGGGGGGGCGGGGAGCTGCAGAGACCGGGGGGGGGGGGGGTTGACCTGCAGAGACCGGATGGGGGGGCAGGGACCTGCAGAGACATTTCCGCCCCCTCGACCCGTTTTGGCCACGCCCCCCGCACTCAAAAATGCTTCCTATGGACCACAATCCGCCTGAAGTGCCTCTCCACGTGCCGCCGCAGTGCAGTGCGGGCGCGCTGACTGAGGCAGCGGGGCCTCGGCCTTAAGGTCTGTAACCCTGCTTTTCACTATTATCACCCAGCATACAGTGCTTCCACTGCAGCAAGGCTCATGTCATTTCCCAGAATCCCTTGCTCCAGTGAAAGCACTGTACACTAGGCCGGGGGGGGTTTGGTGCAAGATTTTTCAGGGTGGGCGCGGTGGTTTTAGAAGCCCCGCGCTCTTCCCCCAAGGCATTTAAATTAATGTTGGGGTACGCATGAGGCCCCTGCAACTTCATTTACCTGGTCTTCGGCGGAGGGTCAGTATGAGAGCGAGTTCCTAACCTGAAGAGCTTACAATCGAAGGCCCTTATACAATATGCTATAAAGCCTCAATGATTAAATAACAAAAAATGGTAAGAAATGTGTTCTATGGCTAAGTGCTTTTCCTTTATTGCAACATCAGTGCTGGGATAGGTGTGTTGATTAAGTACTCTTAATCATGTTATGAAGCCATCATCCTTATGCTGGAGAAGATTAAAGTCCCGGTCATTTAAATGTCGTTAAACTCTTCTCCAGCCCTGGGAAGTGACTAGCCTGTAACCACGCACAGTTAACCCTTCATTGCAGCTCTTACACACATGTCCTGCACACGTTCTCCATAGTAAATGTGGTTCTTAGAAGTGGGTTCAATGGTATGAGGTAGAAAAGCAGTTTGTATAATCAGTTAACTTACAAAACCAGAAAGGCCAGCGCATCATACAAAATAACACAACATATAGTGCAATACCTCAGTGCTTATCTGCTCATGAAAAAGGGTCATTTAGTTAAACCCTTTGGCCAAAACGTTATAAGCCAGCAGCCACTTCACGGCAGGCCCAATCTGCAGTTACCTTAGTTCTGGAAAGTTTAAGGTAAAAGGACTTTGTGTATATGGACAGAACTGATGAAACTGATATCAATCTGGAAAATGTCTAACCATTCACACCTACTCCAATCACTGTGACACGCAATGAGTTTGTGCTACGACTCTACTGTTGTCATCCCACTCTAAAAGTGTTTCAACACAAACACCTACCATACATCTGCAATATCCATCTTCCTCGTTGTGCTTTTGAATGGAGAGGAAGATTTCCACATTACAGCCATATCAATATATATGACGTTTATTTGTAAGTTGATTTGTCATCTTTATTATGTATAAGCACATTGATATTGCAATAATATAATAATAACTTTATTTCAGACAGTGCTTTTCTCCCAATGGGACTCACGGCGCGTCACAATGACAGCACAGCGCGCGGTGCGCAGCACATAGGCATGTTACAGACACACTCCCTGCCCAAGGAAACAGTTATTTCCAGGTCTGGTTAGCAGAAAAGAAGTGAATGCCATGCAAGGCGTCCCACTCATACTACAGCTGTGACCGTTGTTACTGAGTTACTTACATTGGTATTTTATAATGTATTGGCTCCTCACTTAAAGCAGCAAAACATGAAAAAATCCTATGTTTTTTTTAAAATAAATCAGTTGTGTAGTATTAGATAATACTGTCTGGATTTTTTTTCAACTTCTAGTGCCATTGAATTCTTTTTTTTTCTTCTAATGTACTGATCATCCTTTGTTTGCTTGAGCAACCATTTAGAAAATCATATCCACTTCCTCTGTTGTAGCGGGCTCAGACACACACCTTTTGTGAGTTCTCCACTTTGGCAACAAAGTATCACAAACAGATCTGTTGCTGTGTTCCAAAAGGCAGACTGTCTATTTTTCTGAAATCTGTCAAAATAATGTGTTACGCTTTGTAATATAAAGTTACATATCAGCTGCAGCATGTCACAGACTGCAGCACACAGTTAGAAGGTGGTCGAGTGCCAAACGATTGCCAGCTTAGGTAAGAATGCAGAATGATACATTGACACATGCTTTACATATACAAATAAGAAAATAAGGGGCAATGTAGTATTGCTGATTTAATACAATTTAAATTTAACTCAACTGATCTTTCATTTGTCATCATTACCAGTGGGGTGACGTAAAAAAACCGGAAATGCTATTTTATATTTAAACCAAATGTAGTAAATGGCAATGCCCGTGGCAATTCCAAACATGTCTGATGTATTATCTTAAAGCAGGAGTCTACGCTGCCATTTATTTATTTATTTTCCCCTTTAATATGGGCATCAATACAATCCACACAGTGATAAGTAATTAGCTATGTTGCCGATCTATCAGCGAAGATTCGGGTTGGGGGTTCGCTAAATGGCTGTCAGTGCAGCAGAAGAGGACCAAAGATGCAAAGTTCTGTTGGGAAGATCATGTGACCAGGCAGTCACTAGATTAAATTGGTGCACTGCTAGAGAGAGGGCAGGGCTCAAAAAGGGGTGTGCCGGAGCCTGTTTCAGAAGAGGAAGGGGGTGTGACTTTGTAAATGGTTGCTACAGAAACAAAAAATGCTTGTTACATTACAATACATAAAAAATTAATTCAGAGTTGTTTTAAAAAATGCTACAAGTATTTTCTCATAGTACAGAACTGATTTATATATATATTAAAAAAAAACGTGTAGGATATTGTTTGATCTTCAACTTCAAAGGCGCAATCCACTCCTTGCCACAGGTGGGGAGCAGAGGGTCGATAACTGAGCCGCCAGTAATATCCTTCAAACCTGACCTGTTGGTGGCCCTTGAGGACTGGAGCTGACCACCCCGTGTTAGAATTATAACTGCCAAATGACTCCAGGTCACACGTGTGATACAAGCCCCGGTCAGTCTTTCTTCAGATCTCCCTCACTGCTAACAGGCCAGGGAGGGTCTTTTCTGCTTCGAATTAAAAGCCTCTCGAGTTTATAACTAAAATAGCAGCAGTGATCCAGGTCTGTCAATCAAGAGCTGGTGATGCTTTTAACCATCGCACTTTAACCACTGATTAGCCCCTACTCATTGGTGGAGCAGTGTGAATGAAAGGCAAAGCCCGTGTCCAATATGCAGTGAAGCCGTCTTCCTGGTGTTCAGCGGCGGATTTGGCAAACCGCCGCCCCTCGGCACCCGCCTGTGTCGGCCGCCTCCTTTCTGCCGCTCTCCTGCTCCTTTGGAATCCCGGCGGCGGACGTCACCACGGCGACAAATGACGCAGTGCACGGTGGCGCGTTGCCATGGAAACGCGACGTCACGTTGCCGTGGCAACGAGACGCCGTCAGAACGCCACGTTCGTGATGTCCGCGGCGCCATTGATTCCAAAGGAGCAGGGCGGGTGGCAGAAAGGTGGTCCGACATGTATGTGCCTTCCCATTAGGTCTGACAGGCCCGAGAGCGCAGCAAAAGTAATTGCCGCCCCAAAATGTTGCCGCCCTTGGCCCGGCCTTAATGGGAAATCTAACCCTGCTTGTGTTGGAGAAGACCTTAGCCTCCTTCATTTGAAAGGAGCAGATCTCCAGCGCTGGGAAGTGGTTCCAGCTGTCTACTGCTTCTAAACTTCCGTTCTCCACTCAACTAAAATATAGGACGTTAGGAAGTGGCAGTGTACTGATTTGCATATCACTACCCAGAATCCTTGTCTGCAGCTGAACCACTGCATGGCATGTAACAATGGGGTGAATGAAGCAGGTTTCTGGACCTGTGGAAGACGTACAGATACGCTCACATGACTTTGTTCTCCATCTTTGTCCTACAAGTAGTAGACCAGTTTTCAAATGATGCACTTCTGCAGCAATCGCGTTAAATAAGTCTGGGGAGCAACAAATAAAAGAGATGTCATTTGATGAAATTACTTTTATTCAAAAAAAAGAAGAGAAAGTCGGCAGAACACAGGAACATAATACGGCTAAAAAACACGTTATGTGGGAAAATAAACATCGGCGTCTCACACAGTAATAGAGTATATCAGGGGCGCTCAATTCCAGTCATCTAGACTCCCCAACAGGTCAGGTTTTAGGATATCCCAGCTTCAGCACAGGTGGCTCAATCAAAGACTGAGCCACTGAGTGGGCCACCTGCACTGAAGCAGGGATATCCTTAAAACCTGACCTGTCGGGGGGTATGAAGGAGGACTGGAGCAACCCTGCAGTATATGGAATACGGGACATTTACCGTGCTGTAAAGTCTCTTCCCAGTGCTGGGGAAATCTTCCCTAGCACATTAAATGATGGTCTAACATTTCTTCGTACTGCAACAATGTCCCCAGGTATAAAGCACGGTTTAGAGTTTACAGGTTTCAACTAACACAACCGTTCATTTTATTGAATACAAAATAATTCTACTGGGACAAAATCATGTCATTTTCATTAACACTATAGGTGGGTTTCCCTTTAAATCCGCGGTGAGTGTGCTGCAGTAAACCAGTTCTGCGGAGCCTGACGGTCGTCACTTGGGTGAAGCGCGTGGTAAGGAGTAGTTGAAGGCGGTTCGTACTCTTATTGGCTGGAGTCCGGGGTCGGTTCCTTCACTGGTTGAGTCTTGATGATCCAATCCGTCTTAAAAAAAAACAAAAACAGCAAGATGATATTATCATTACCATTCAAGAATAATGCACCAGCATGTGACACAGCGCAGTACAATGGGGATGGGATACAAGCTGCAGCACAAACAGATTAACATCAATTTACTCATGAATGAGAATACAGCAGGCCAGGAGCACCCTGCTCCAAGGAGCTTACAATCTAAACAATTCAACAGTACATCGGAACGAACAAAGTGCAGTCTTGTCAGTCCTGCGAAGAGACCCCCATTGACCTGACACTCCCGCAGGGAGACCCCCGCTGACCTGTCACTCCCGCAGGGAGACCCCCGCTGACCTGTCACTCCCATAGGGAGAGCCCCGCTGACCTATCACTCCTACGGGGAGACACCCGCTGACCTGTCACTCCCGCTGGGAGACCCCCACTGACCTGTCACTCCCGCAGGGAGACCCCCGTTGACCTGTCACTCCCACAGGGAAACCCCCGCTGACCTGTCACTCCCGCAGGGAGACCACCGCTGACCTGTCACTCCCGCAGGGAGACCCCCGCTGACCCTTCACTCCCGCAGGGAGACACCCACTGATCTGTCACTCCCACAGGGAGAGCCCCGCTGACCTGTCACTCCTATGGGGAGACCCCCGTTGACCTGTCACTCCCGCAAGGAGACCCCCGCTGACCTGTCACTCCTACGGGGAGACCCCCGTTGACCTGTTACTCCCGCAGGGAGACCCCCGCTGACCTGTCACTCCCGCAGGGAGACCCCCGTTGACCTGTCACTCCTGCAGGGAGACGCCCGCTGACTTGAATAAGGCCCAAAGTAATTTATATTTAGGAAACTGGGGAAACGAGTTGATGCAAACAATGAGATGTGTAGAAATAGGCCCATATTTACTAAGGAGTGCTGCTCTACAAGACACCTTTCGGCTCTGAAATACATCTTATGACCCATGCAGTGGAACAAGGTGTCTGTAAGGCGTAATGTGTCTGCTGGCACGGGAAGGTGTATTATGAAAGAGCACCGCTTAGCAAACACGGCCTATAATCTCTTAATGGCTTCCTTAAGCCTGGCCGGAGGGGATACAATGCTTTGCATACTGCAAACCCCTCTGGCAGAGAAGGGATCGATATACGTTCTGCTGGGAGAAAAAGTGCAAACAGCTTACAAAGGGGCGAGGCAAATCAATCAGACGTCACTTACAGGCACATGAATAGCACAGGTGAATTAATTGACTAACCTGTAATTACCAAGGACCAACATTTCTCAGGTGATAATGAATTATCAGATCACATCAGGCTGTGTGACAGCAGAAATGGGCTGATAAATCCTGTTTGCTCCTAGTAATTGCCCTGCAAGTTGCCACAGACCTAAGCAAATATGTACTTAGCATTATCTCCCCGAGAGCTTCATCGTGTTACATGGAAACTGTGGTTTCCCTGAGTGAGTGTGGAGCGCACCCGATATTAACATGCCAGTCCCCATTGTTCAGAGGTTTAGCAAGGTTAATAGGAGTTCAGGGAAGCGGTTTTTGTTTCAATGAGATACAGTAGTAATGGATCTGGGAATAGAAATAGTCCTCCCGTACAGAAGTGATAACCAGCATGTATAGCTGTGCATGTAACGTTTCACGTGGCCATGTACACACGCACAGTGAGACACGCGGGCGTGTACACACGCACAGTGAGACACGTGGGCGTGTACACACGCACAGTGAGACACGTGGGCATGTACACACGCACAGTGAGACACGCGGGCGTGTACACACACACAGTGAGACACGTGGGCGTGTACACACGCACAGTGAGACACACGGGCATGTACACACGCACAGTGAGACACGCGGGCATGTACACACGCACAGTGAGACACGCGGGCATGTGCACAGGCACAGTGAGACACGCGGGCATGTACGCACGCACAGTGAGACACGCGGGCATGTACGCACGCACAGTGAGACACGCGGGCATGTACACACGCACAGTGAGACACGTGGGGGTGTACACACGCACAGTGAGACACGCGGGCATGTACACACGCACAGTGAGACACGTGGGCATGTACACACGCACAGTGAGACACGTGGGGGTGTACACACGCACAGTGAGACACGTGGGGGTGTACACACGCACAGTGAGACACGTGGGCATGTACACACGCACAGTGAGACACGCGGGCATGTACACACGCACAGTGAGACACGTGGGGGTGTACACACGCACAGTGAGACACGTGGGCATGTACACACGCACAGTGAGACGCGCGGGCATGTACACACGCACAGTGAGACACGCGGGCATGTACACACGCACAGTGAGACACGCGGGCATGTACACACGCACAGTGAGACACGCGGGCATGTGCACACGCACAGTGAGACACGCGGGCATGTACACACGCACAGTGAGACACGCGGGCATGTACACACGCACAGTGAGACACGCGGGCATGTACACACGCACAGTGAGACACGCGGGCATGTACACACGCACAGCGAGACACGCGGGCTGCATTCCTAAACAAAGAGGTGCAGGAAATCGCTTTCAGAATGGGGGTTGGCAATGGGAGGGGTGAAGAAAAGTAGTGGGCAAGTGGTCCATGTATCATTTGAAACTAGTGGTACTGTGCTCTTGTTTAGGAGATTTCAGCTTATTTAAAAATAAAAATAAAAAAGACTAGCAGTATTTATAATGTTTATTACATGGTTATGATATTACAATTAAAGAAAAGCTCCGGTAGGTTCCAACTCCACGCTAGCCCAGACACACTCCACGCCAGCCACACCCCACGCCAGCCCAGACACACTCCGCTCCAGCCACACCCCACGCTAGCCCAGACACACACCACACGCCAGCCCAGACACACGCCACGCCAGCCCAGGCACACTCCACTCCAGCCCAGACACACGCCACCCCAGCCCAGACACACGCCACCCCAGCCCAGACACACGCCACGCCAGCCCAGACACACGCCACCCCAGCCCAGACACACGCCACGCCAGCCCAGACACATGCCACGCCAGCCCAGGCACACTCCACTCCAGACACACGCCATGCCAGCCCAGACACACTCCACCCACACTCCACGCCAGACACATGCCACGCCAGCGCAGACACACTCCACACCAGCCCAGACACACCACGCCAGCCCAGACACACGCCACACCAGCCAGACATACGCCACGCCAGCGCAGACACACTCCACACCAGCCCAGACACACCACGCCAGCCCAGACACACGCCACACCAGCCAGCCACACGCCACGCCAGCGCAGACACACACCACACCAGCCCAGATACGCCCCATGCCAGCCCAAACACACTCCATGCCAGCCGACACACGCCACGCTAGCCCAGACCCACTCCATGCCAACCCAGACACATCCCACGCCAGCCCAGACACACACTGTCCACATGCATATATACGGTTATCCACTGTACCACAGAGACTGTGGGCCTGGGCTTTTGTGTTTACACCCCCAATGGTCTCATTCAATATGATGTGAAGCTTCCCCACACTGGAGATGTCAGTCTCCCTTCTCCAGCAGCGTAAAACGTCTCGCTGCTTATGGGATTAACCCCTCGTGTGCCCCACGATATAGTCAACACGTCAGGAGGTCTGGCACTCCATGGGGGGCCATATGATGAATGGGGTGGCCAACTCTAGTCCTCAAGGGCCACCACCAGGTCAGGTTTTAAGGCTATCCCAGCTTCAGCACAGATGGCTCAATCAGTGGCTGAAGTAGGGACTGATTGAGCCACCTGTGCTGAAGCAGGGATATCCTTAAAACCTGACCTGGTAGTGGTGGCCCCTGAGGACTAGAATTGGTCACCCCATGGCTACATAGTCAAGATAGATAGTACAATCAGCCTCACGACTTTCCCTCAGAGTCAGCAATATCTCACATCTTGCATTATATATACTGCCAATAGTGTGTCCATGTCGGGGGTCACTATTTAGTAACCCCTCTTACCCCAATGACTATCTGGCGTAGCCCTATTAGTAGGTGTGCACTGATTAAGGGACTATTTTTCTTCCCCCCCCTGGGTGTGTGCCTTTGTTTGCTCAATCCTTCCCTTAGGTGCACCTACTAGGCCTCAGTCTTAGTCGCACATTAGGCTGAGCAGTGGGACTTTCTCTGCTTATAGTGATTATGGGTGAAAGAGCGGTGTGTGGCTGAAATTCACCGTACTATAATACAATGACGCTTAGAGGTGTAGAATGGTAAGTTTAGGCCTGTGTCACGTGCGGCCAGGGTTGCCATCTGCGACTGAAGGCCGACCTGGAGATTTTTTTCCCCCATCAAATATACCACTTGCCACCGGCGTCCTCATGGCATCTTCCCCCTGCAACTCTCTTCAATATGGCTGCGCAGCGTCAAATGACACTGCATTGCCATGACAACGGGACGCAACGTAACGTGGCGTCAAGCTTCCGTGACAACGTATGCGTAGCGTCTCATTATCATGGCAATGGGCATCACGTGATGCTCTTATGTCACGTGGCGTGCCCGTTGACATGGCAACGCGGCGCCATTTGACGCCGTGCAACCATATTGCCAGTAGTTGCCGGGGGAGATGCCAGGAGAAGTTGCCGCCGCCGCGGGTTACCACCACCCGGAGATTTACTAGGTAAACCCGTAGCCTGGAGATACGTGACCAAAACACATGGGGTGAAACCCGGAGTGGTGGCAACCCTGCGTACGGCACACCGCTGAGCACGTGACCTGCATATGGGGCAAGGGTTAATACACAGCTCTCTAGCCGGACCACTTTTCACCTTTGCCAAGGTCCCTCAAATGGACAATATCTCCCCTCAATCCGTCCCCATATTCCACCTGTCATCCACAGCACACAAGTGAGCACGTGACTTAGATATGCAGCCAGGGTTTGTACACATGGCTACGCTAGCCAACTCACCTTTCTCTTTCGCAAGCTTCTTTGAGTGAGTTAATATTAACCCCTTACTCAATTGCAATCATATCTATACGCTTCCACCACCCGAGAAATTATGCAAAATATGTAAATTAATATATAACTGCCAGGGTCACAGGTCCCTGTTTATTAGAGAAAAAAAATTGTGTATTTAACACACAAAAATCTGTTGTAGCAAAATGTGTCCGAAAATGTAAACACTCTCCAGAGCGTGCACCAGTTCATTCACAGCCCCAGAGCATCAATTATTAAACAATTATTTAATATATATAAAAATACAGTACATCAGATTACAGAAAAAGATAATTACAAGAACATACAATTACAGTAAATGCAGAACAGTTTCTTAAAATAACAGGATAAAACATAAAACAGAAATCCCTATACAGTACGTAACCATATGTCATAGGGTTTTCCCCAGAGAGGTCACTAGCGTAGAAATATTAGAATTCACGTGTTTGATCCAAAACACACCTCTGTTGAATTTTCATTTCATATCTCCAGGGCAAACCCTATATACCATTCGTCTCCCAATAAAAAAACCACATAAGCCCACCCCTGTCGTATATCAACTGCTAGATTGATGGTTTTATGACAGACGAAAAAAAGCTCCTAAAAAATATGTTTACATTTTTGCCTCAATATATAAATGCACTCATAACTTCCTTTCTCTAAAACTTAGACACACGCGAGTCATATCAATAGATTAATTCTATTATGGCAGACGTAACAAGACTAATTAGGACCGTCTTGCTCCTACATTTTAGTGACAAATCTGTCCTTGGCACCTCTTCCCATGTAGTGTGTGGTATGGTCACATTATATTCTCATTTTTAATAAAGTCCCCAAAGTATGTGGTGACCTGTGTGTCACCTCTCTCTGGGGTGGACAAGTAATCATTCAAGAATGTTTAGTTTTCTTTGAGGCTGACAGAGCAGTATCTGGCTATTGTTTATTGCCTTCTAAACTATACAAATGTCCATGATAGCTGCCCCCCCCCCCCCAATTAAGCCCCTTTTCAAGACCAGCACAGACCCAGGAAAAGTCTTGACCTGTCATAAACCCAATATATTGTATTTTTAACATGAAACTGTAGCTACATTAACCCCTTGAAACACCAGATTGATTAAAACACTTAATCTCTCATGATATTATCATGACAGCCCACATTCAATTCAATTGCCTGGAGCTCATAGCTTCACTGTTATGGAGAAAACAGCTTCACATCATCTTACATAGCACTTTGGTGTCCTTTATTTATACATGGAGCTTAAAAAACATTTGTGTCTTTTTACCAGAGGGATATTCCCATTGTATAGTTTTATCCCACCCTTAAGTTTCACGCAGAATGTGTCATTGGGATAATGTGACAAGCCTTAACACAGTTCTCCGGGGACCCTCCAGTTCTCAAGCTCGACCCACACATAATGGCCCCTGATATATACCATTCAAATACAGTACACACTTTTGGGAAGTTTGACATATAGCCAAATATATACAGCATATATAGCTCTATATATCCATGCAATGTTGGTATTAAATTGATGCTTAGCCAAGCATTTTTAATAGTGTTTTCACTATTACTAATCCCACCGTTGTTGCTAATTGCGGACTGGGGATTTTAAACAGAAATTAAAGTGGCTGATTTACTATCTCTGCGCTAGAGTGACATTTTCATTATAGTCCCAGAGATGGCTTCAGATTGTGTGACATTTGAAGGGTAGGATCCAAAAAACAGCATTTTTATGGAAAAGTGCTGATTTGTAACAGTGAGATTCCATCATAGTCTGCAAGGCTGCCGTAAAAGTCAGTAAGACTGGCCCCAAATCCGTGAGAAACATGTAGTTATAGGCAGGATTGCAGCGATCTGCAGTCTTATTAGTGCGATTTGTATCTTAGCTGTACAGTCTGACACTATACAAATATGTATTCTTAACCCCTTGCAATGCAACCCCCTAAAGTGAGGAGACAGATAGATATATCCCAGCACATGTAAAATCTACAGTGTGTTTGCATGTGACTGTATGTGTGTGTATGTGTATGTGTGTGTGTGTGTGTGTGTGTGTGTGTGTATGTGTGTGAGATTACTGAGTGATTTCACTATATTACCAATGCTGTGTGTGTGTGTGTGTGTGTGTGTGTGTGTGTGTGTGTGTGTGTGTGTGTGTGTGTGTGTGTGTGTGTGTGTGTGTGTGTGTGTGTGTGTGTGTGTGTGTGTGTCATTACTGAGTGATTTCACTATATTACTAACCGTGTGTGTGTGTTTGTGTGTGTGTGTCATTACTGAGTGATTTCACTATATTACTAACCGTGTGTGTGTGTTTGTGTGTGTGTGTCATTACTGAGTGATTTCACTATATTACTAATTGTGTGTGTGTGTGTGTGTGTGTGTGTGTGTGTGTGTGTGTGTGTGTGTGTGTGTGTGTGTGTGTGTGTGTCATTACTGAGTGATTTCACTATATTACTAACCGTGTGTGTGTGTTTGTGTGTGTGTGTCATTACTGAGTGATTTCACTATATTACTAACCGTGTGTGTGTGTTTGTGTGTGTGTGTCATTACTGAGTGATTTCACTATATTACTAATTGTGTGTGTGTGTGTGTGTGTGTGTGTGTGTGTGTGTGTGTGTGTGTGTGTGTGTGTGTGTGTGTGTGTGTGTGTGTGTGTGTGTGTGTGTGTCATTACTGAGTGATTTCACTATATTACTAACCGTGTGTGTGTGTTTGTGTGTGTGTGTCATTACTGAGTGATTTCACTATATTACTAATTGTGTGTGTGTGTGTGTGTGTGTTTTCACTATATTA
Source organism: Ascaphus truei (assembly GCF_040206685.1). Classification (NCBI taxonomy): domain Eukaryota; kingdom Metazoa; phylum Chordata; class Amphibia; order Anura; family Ascaphidae; genus Ascaphus; species Ascaphus truei. Next base: position 17,671,709 of record NC_134491.1, on the reverse strand, counting down.
CTAAGCCAGTGTGTGGAAAAAAAATAATAATTAAAAAAAAAAAAATATATATATATATATATATATATATATATTTTAATTATTATTTATATATATATATATATATATATAAATAATAATTAAAATATATATATATATATATATGTGTGTATATATATATATATATATATATATATATATATATATATATATATACACACACATACACATATATACACACAAACACTATATTCAGATATTCCCTTATACAAACCAAATCAATAAATATTAACCCCTGTGTGCAGAAGCGCCAGGAATGCATCGCGTTCCCACACTGAATTCCCACAGACAGAGCTGACAAAACCTCGATTGTCCGTGAAAATCCTGGACAGGTGGTTTCGCTTCGCTGACATAAATGAGAAAATAATTCACATGTGCTTTTCAGACTCATTCCTGTGGTGAGTTACACCATAGCAAAACAGCTCCAGATTCTCGTGCATTTCCAGGGCAGCAGATTAAAAGGTCTCAAAGTGTGAAGTTTACTTCCAAACCGAACACAAGATTTTCCACTACTCAAATTTCTGAACTGGAGCCCGGACTCCTGACATCGACGTCCACTGTACTGACTGCTTCCCGCACGTGTCTGCAAGTCTCCCAACATTCTGCTTAGATTGTAAGCTCTGTGGGGCAGATTTTCACGGCCCCCTGTAACGTTACTATTCCCTGTATTCTGTCTGCGTTGCCAAGCGCTACATACATAGTTGGTGCTATATATATTAAAATATACACACATACCATGGGCTGAAGGAGTGTCTTAGCGAGTAAAGAAAGGCGCAGGCTCTGTTAATTTCGGATACTTACCTCCGTAGGGGGTCTTGGTAGCAGCTCTGCAGGTTTAAAGCTTCCGGTCACACAGGCCAATAGGAAGCTGCACGGAGTGACGTCAGTGCTTCCTATTGGCCCGTGGGAGCTTTAAATCCGCCATTTCCATAGACCCACCCAGCCCTACGGCCACCCCCTACAGTGGTAAGTATCTGAAATGAACGTGGTTCAGCTCCGGAGACCCCATGCTTTACTCTATACTGCTAAACTGCTTTAAGAACATTCCATTTTGTAAATAGATCTGCAGTTAAAGTACCGAAATCCTATCGCTCGGTCAAAACCTCCACATTTAACCCGTTATTCCTCCACGAAGGACACTCGCTTCTTCTCAGGGTATGCTTTCGAAAGCACAACTGATATATTTAGCTTTACGTTTTAACCATATAAATGGAGCTGAACTCATCCCTAGCGGGGGGTGGGGGAAACACCTCCACAGCATCCTGAATAGGGGCCTTAAAGGATAACCAGTCCGAGAGCCATGTAAACGAATAATTACTCCGAGTACGGAGCGGACCATTGGCATTACCTAGCAACGGGCCGCTGGCTGTACCAGTGAAAATGCTTCACGCGGGAGGCTGGAATTTAAAGGAGCAGCGCTGCTTTCTGTGCTTGTTTTCTTGACATAGATAAGAAGCAGGGGGTCTCCGGGGCTGAACCGCATTCATTGCGATTTACCGGGGAAGGTAGCATCCCCTCCAGGGGAAAACAAAATGGCTTTTAAATCAGCGCTGTTGCGTGAGCCAATAGGAAGCAGCGACGTCATCTGTATCGCCTTCCCATTGGCCGGCGGGAAGCGTGACAAGCCGTCACGTTCCTGGAGCTGAAAGAAACTCTGTTTAGCTCCGGGTTAGCACCTCCTACTTCCCAATTAAATCAAGGTGGGACTGCCGCTTTAACACGGGCAGACTCCGGACATATAAATGGGGGGCGCGCCAATGAATTGAGGGGAGCACCTATTGCAAACAATACACCACTCCTGTCCTTCCAGCTATAGGGCCGTTATATAGTGTGTGCGCGAACGCGCGTGCACGTGACGCACGCTTTTTGTGTGTATGCTGTGAGCGACTGGGATGGAAGGTAATGTATATGTGTGTGAGTGTATATGTGTGTGAGTGTATATGTGTGTGAGTGTATATGTGTGTGTGTGTATATGTGTGTGAGTGTATATGTGTGTGAGTGTATATGTGTGTGTGTGTATATGTGTGTGTGTGTATATGTGTGTGTGTATATGTGTGTGAGTGTATATGTGTGTGAGTGTATATGTGTGTGAGTGTATATGTGTGTGAGTGTATATGTGTGTGAGTGTATGTGTTTGAGTGTATATGTGTGTGAGTGTATATGTGTGTGAGTGTATATGTGTGTGAGTGTATATGTGTGTGAGTGTATATGTGTGTGAGTGTATATGTGTGTGTATGTGTGAGTGTATATGTGTGTGAGTGTATATGTGTGTGAGTGTATATGTGTGTGTATATGTGTGTGTATATGTGTGTGAGTGTATATGTGTGTGAGTGTATATGTGTGTGAGTGTATATGTGTGTGTATGTGTGAGTGTATATGTGTGTGAGTGTATATGTGTGTGAGTGTATATGTGTGTGTGTATGTGTGAGTGTATATGTGTGTGAGTGTATATGTGTGTGAGTGTATATGTGTGTGAGTGTATATGTGTGTGTATGTGTGAGTGTATATGTGTGTGAGTGTATATGTGTGTGAGTGTATATGTGTGTGTATGTGTGAGTGTATATGTGTGTGTATGTGTGAGTGTATATGTGTGTGAGTGTATATGTGTGTGAGTGTATATGTGTGTGAATGTATATGTGTGTGTATAGATTGTGTGAGTTAAAAATGAATGAAATAATATTTAAGAAAAAAAAAGACGTATAAGTAAAAATAAAAATTATTGTGCAGCTTTGACACATAAACACACATATACACACACACACACACACACACACACATTACAGCGGCGGTAGCGGCGCAAATTCATTATTTCCCCCATCTTCTCCTTCGTCAGCCGGCTCCACGCTCACTGCCGCACGCTCAGTCACTATATAACAGCCCTTAGGGAGACTGAGCAAATGGAAGTGCAGTTTTAATACAATCCCACTCGCTGCCCTTCAACTGAGAGACATTGGGAGAAAAGCCAGAATGTTCTAAGCACAGGAAACCAAGTCATTTGCTCCGTTTTATCAATACTTCTATAAATTGGAGGCAGGGTTTTGTTTTTTTGACTGGTTCCAAGTTCCGCACTTCATCATTTCAACTGAAGTACAAAAATATGTCTCGAAAACAGTGTGTAGGGCGGGGGTGGGCAACTCCAGTCCTCAAGGGCCACCAACAGGTCAGGTTTTCATGCTATTCCTGCTTCAGCACAGGTGGCTCAATCTTCAACTGAACCACTGATTAAGCCACGTGTGCTGGAGAAGGGATACCCTGAAAACCTGACCTGTTGGTGGCCCTTGAGAACTGGAGTTGCCTGCCCCTGGTGTAGAGGCAAAGTCTGTAATAATAATAATAATGATATTTTGTTTTCTAATGTAGCCCTCACAACATACGCAGTGCACATAGAAATCTGCAGGCGCAATCAGCCCCTACCCCAAAGAGCTTACAATCTAATTTGGCCAAACACAGATAAAGTGAGACACCCAAGGTTACAAGCAGAGGGATACCCGTTTTAACCCGTTCCCTACCAGAAGACCAGCAACACTACAGACTCTTGATCTCTTGTCTTAACTCTGTGCCCAGGACATACGTGAAAACGAGAGGTAACTCTCAATGTATTACTTCCTGGTCAAATATTTTATAAATAAATAAATCTCCTGGTCCTGACCAACCTCCCCCTCCTCCCCAGTGACGCAAATGGAAGTGGGGTACGCTCCCCGTAAAAAAAATAATGACGTTCCATGAACGTACTGAGGTCCCCTGGCTCGCCAGCCCCCCCGCGATGTTTCGGGAATGTCGCCCGGGCCACCTAAGGGTTAACATTTTAGCACAGGGGTTACTCCTTCAGCATTTCATGGAAGGTCCCAATGCAGGAAACAGTTACTGCACGCTCAGCGCTTTCTTTCTCTGCTTCTAAAGGATAGAAACAGGAAATTGCTAAGCGAAAGCAGGTGGTGTATGCTGGCTGCAGAGCCAGAGCAGGAAATAGCCGAGTGGCTGAATGGATTCAGAAGAATGCTCTCCCTCCTCTTCCCTGGAGCATTAAGATGACTCTTATCCCTCAGCCTTTCAGCTCTACCCCCACCTCCTCCCACGCTCACCCCTCAGGAGCTATCCAAGCTGCCAACACCTTCTCATTCAGCTGCTCTCGCCCCTCACCCCCCTCTCCAATGTCAGTGTGACAGCCCCCAGCCATCGGGGCACCAAAAAAATAAATAAAGCGATGGGGGGCGGGGGACGGGGGGGGGAAAGAAAATTAAAATAAAATAACCACCCCTGAATGATGACTGATGCATTCTTCCTGCCACGCACAGATAGGAAGCAGCGGTACACCTCGGTACCTGCCAGATACAGGAATTAGCAGCAGTTAAAGCAGAAATATGTTGCTTGCCAACTTTATTCGTTTGTGCGTATGTATCTGTGATTTAAATCCCTTTGCTGCCAAAAGGGCCCGGAGGAGTTAAAATCACATTCTCACGTCAAAACGGCACAAAAAGAAAGCACTTTGTTGAACTCGCTCATTCCTTTACCGAGTAGATTAATGCAAATGTCGAAGCTGCCCCTTAAGGCCTGGAACATAGTGCCCAAAACAGTGCGGAGGCGCGCTGAGGCTCAGGGAAAGCACCGCCTGGTCTTACACAGCGCGCCGTCAGTGGGCGGGTCTGGGGGCGGGCCAGTGACTTCACGGAGCTGGTTCGCCCTCATTGGGCGAACCGCTCACGTGACCGGCCCTGCGCTCCGGCGAGCGCCAAATTTCAAAACTCCGTCAGACACACGCTTCCCCAAGCGTGCGGACGCGTGCGCGAGCCCCTGCTAAAGCTGCTCGCATTGCGGCTGCAGGGGCTCAGTGCCGAGCAGCAGCACGGGTCAGCGCATAAGCGCTGACCATGCCCGAGGCCAAAGGCTGCGGCCACGCTGCCGCTGAGCGCGGTGTCCTGCATAAGGTAGCAATATCTATTGTTACAGTTTGCAGCTCAAACTACTGGGAACATTGGCAACAAATTATCACAAACAGGAAAGTGTTGCAAAAATCTTGCACTGCTGGGGAGGTGGCTAAAACCTGCTAAAGAAATCACAGGATGCAAAGTATATTAAAACTCATTAAAAATATCAATAACAGTTTAATTTTAAAAAAAAACAGATTTATTTAAAACAAAACACGTAGGATATTGAATGAATTGCTCCTTTAAGTGTGACCTCTAAATAGTTTTTTTTACCGATGCACTTAAAATATGTTAAATAGAATATTTTTAAAAGATTTTTGAAACAAAGAGATAACAGACTGTGGGAAAGTTACAGGTGAGGCGGGTTACGCAATGTAAAAAAGAAACCAGTCAGAAAATATCTTAGGGTTAAGGCTGTTTGTTTCATTGTTTTTATCCTGTTGACACTAACAGCCTCTTGCGTCTGGCTTTAACAAAACCTGATAAGGACGGCAGGGTGGAAATTACTGCAGATTAGCACAGAGGTCTGGGGTTTGTTCCTAAAACTGCAAAAATATAGCTTATCTCTGGTCACTCCTTGCCCTTTTCCATTTGACCCCAGCCAAAGGCTCTCACTGTACTTTCCTGTTTTCTCAGACGCTTCCCAGCGCTGAAGAAAAGTCTGCTCCATTCCAAGAAATGGGACTGAAACCTTCCCCAGCAAGGTGAAAACTGCCTCTTAACATATTGAGTATCAGGCAATGGGCATGATGATTACTGACAGAGCTACTGTACGTGTGGGTTCCCTCGCAGTGCTGGAAATGTAATGGAGTAGAAGCACTTAGCACAGCGGTGCGCAAACTGGGGGGCGCGAGACTGCCTGCGGGGGGGCACGGGGTTTACAGAGGCCCCGCGCGCTTCCCGAAGGCACTTAAATTAAGTGCCGGGGGAGCTGCAGGGCCTCTGTAAGCCTTTACTTACCTTGGCTGTGGTGGCTTCCTTCCCGCATCACCATGGCAACGCGGCGTCTGTCATGTGACGTCATGACGCCGGAGCAGAGGTAAGTGGGGGTGAGGGGGGGCGCGGGAGAGAGGAGACCGTTGGCAGGGGGGTGCAGGGGAAAATGTTTGCACCCCCCTGATTTAGCATATAACAGATTCACTAAAAATGTTGGCTGATAATTTAAGCCAAGCGTGACCAACTCCATTCCACAAGGGCCAACAACAGGCCAGGTTTTCAGGATATCCCTGCTTCAGCACAGGTGGTTCAATCAGTCCCTGCTTCATCACAGGTGGCTCAATCAGAGGCTCAGTCAGAGATTGAGTCACCTGTGCTGAAGCTGGGATATTCTGACAACCTGACCTGTTTTAAGGATATCCCTGCTTCAGCACAGGTAACTAAATCAGTGGCTCAGTCAATGACTACACCACCTGTGCTGAAGCAGGGATATCCCCAATACATGGCCTGTTAGGGGCCCTTGAGGACTGGAGTGGCCACCCCTGATTTAAGGCGTATTTATTAGCGGTGCGAAAGGCCACCGGCAGCCAACTAATAATCCGCGCGCACGCACGGCATAGCACGCGCCCGGCACTACAGAACGTGGCTAAGAGATGCTCAGAGAGAGGGGCCGCTCCTGCCTGCTCTCACTGTGCAGCTCTTCCAGACTGATGCAGCCCGGTACGATTAATACAGCGGGAGTCTTATTCGGAAGCAGGGACCCCGTATTAATCCCGATGGGCAATTACTCTGGCCCTGGGGAATCCACGAGCAGGCAGTGGCCAGGCAGCTTTCAACTACAGTTTCCTGGCCGAATACTCGACAATGTATCTGGCTACATCTGTATTTAACAAAAAAGAATCAAAGTCATTTGTTTTTTTTAATAACGTCTTTATCCATAGTAACATCGAGAGTTTTTGTGGTTTTTTTTTTTTTTTTTACTCAACATAACTGATTTGTGTACCTGGTTCATAGTAACCAAAAGCTGAGAAGAGTTTTTGTTTACAATCTTTACCAAATCTCTTTTGTGAGGTCTGTTTATGACTGGCAGATACAATAGATCTCTTTAACAAATAAAGTTAGACATCTATCTAGAAAGGAAAGAAATATTAAATAAAGTAAACATGGGGAGGATGTTGATGCAGGGAGAAATCTGATTGCCAATACTGGAGAAGGGAAGGAATTTTTGCCCTTCGAGAGACATCATTGGATAATGTTTCACTACATGTTGCATTGTTTGGTACATGATCTCCAGTGCTGAACCCCATTCATTTCATCTTAGGGGACCCCCCTGCTACTTACCTCCTTAGGAGGTGCAGGTATTTATGCAGGCAGAGAAACTGTGTGCCTAACATAATGGCAGCGTTTAAATGTCCCGCATCACGCAGTTCAACAGGAAGCAATAACGTCACCCAGTGCGGCTTCCTATTGGCCGAGTGGCCAAAAAAGCCGGGGGTCCCCAAAACCTGAAATTAATGGGGTTCTGCTCCAGAGACCCCCTGCTTCAATCCTGGGTAAAAAATAAATAAATCTACATTTAAAAAAATTACAAAAAAGAACATAGATTGCTGCTTTAAGGGTGATTGAATCTTTCTAAGGTAGCCAATTACAATGATAACTTGTTTAAAAGAAAACCTTTTTTCCATGCCTCTTTGTGAGACTGACACCGCAACCTATTAAACACGTCACTGCATTTGTTCACTTTGGTCCCAAGAGGGACTTATCATTTCAAACCTTCTCATGCCGACTTTTCAGCCTCAAGACTTTGAACGCACATCAGTGGAGATGGATCTGGCTGTCACTGAGCCCCCTTCGTTTTTCTCCCTGCGCTGAGAAGCTCTCGCGAGTGACCATCATGTGGTTTCAAACCTGCTAACACACTCCGTCTTGTGAGTCACGAAATGGAAATTTTGGTTCATTCTCCCTCGGGAAAATGAAAGATGGAAAAAAAAAAAAAAATGAAGCTACAAGACTAAAGCATTTTTTACGTTATGGTTCATAACTTAAAAAGGGTAACGAAATATGAATCGTGATTTTTTGCATAACACAAGAGCCATCCTTTATTAAATTTTTTACCCCCTTTGCAATGTGCTGCCGATCCCATCTGGCAGTGAAGCGGTTAAGGGTCGTGAAGTACGTGTTATGAGCTACAGATTGTCCTTGAAAGTCCTTGAATGGATGTAGCAAACTAGATGAGACAGGACAGATGATGAATTCCAGAACATATTGCGTCAGTAACAGATCCTGAAGGAGTTCAGTGCAATCCTTCTTGGTTAGCTCCATATAAACTTCCAGTCATCAATGAAACTTGTGGTTACATATAAAGGAAGGCAGATTACCTCTGGGCATTTTGGAAGATGAAGACAAGATCAGGACTGGGAACTTATTCAATATGCTCCGAAGCAGCCAATCGTTATCTGCCAAAAGCTGCCACTGAAGAGGATGGCAGGTATCTGCCGGTAACGGTGTAACGGACTGGTTTTGGTGTGTATTGAATTTCCCCCATAATCAACAAGCAATGAATCGCGTGGACTTCTGTTACCAAAAGTAGCTGACATTAAAGTCTGCCTCTCGCCGATCGCAATGTACCAACGTAAACAAAAAAGGTACAAAGATGCATCTCTTCTGGCGTTTGCACCAGATGTAAGAAAGGGTTTCCTACATTTGGCGCAAATTGTTAGCCGGAGAAGTTTGCGCCACTTCCAAACAGGTGGGTAACGCAGAACAAGACCATCATGGTGTATATATAACCCCATTTTATCTTCCTGCTTCTGAAAATATATATATAAGTTCCTGATAGTGGAATTTGCAGGAGAATATAATTGCCCCCCGCACTGTTATTGCCCGTGAGACAGAAAGTAATGGGGGATGTGTCATAGCGATGTTCCGCTTACTGATAGGCTTGCAAATACCCTAGAGCAGGGCTTTCCATACTGGGGGGAGCAAGATTTTCCCTGAGGGTGGGAGGGGCGGCGGTTACAGAGGTCCTGAGCTCTCCCCCAGGGCAATTAAATTAAATGGCAGGGGACCGCGCAAGACCTCTGTAACACGTGGTCACGTGATGTCACATTGCCATGGCAACATGACATTACTGTAAGGAATTGGGGAGCGCGTCCCCCGCGGCGCACTCCCTCCTTACCTGCTGCCTTGCGCAACCCCGCTGTCTATACAGCACAGCGCGCACTCACGGAGGAGCTTTGTGGACATCGCGGAGTCTGGCTCCGCCTCCCGCTTATGGCGCACGTCGGCGGCGCGCACACGTGATGCGTGTGCACCGCTCCCCAGCTGCGCGTCGACACTCATCATGCTCACCTGTCTCCTGCACCGCTACACCTATCCCTGCCTCCACTGAGGCCGCACCTCTACTCCTCCACTCTCTCCCATTGGTCCTGTCCTCCTATATATGCTCTGCTGTGCCACTTGCACTTTGGCTGAGCATAGTTCCTGGTAGCGTTCTCCCACTTCCTGGTTCCTAGCCTTGCCTTGTTCCGTGTTCCTTTACTGCTGCGGCAGAGTTTATTCGAGCATTTGCCCGTTCTCTGCCGCAGCAGTAGCCTGGCGCGCGCCCGAGAGTGACGGGCGCGCGCCGAAGCAGCGGAAGAGCGCCCTCCGATCGGGGCGCTCTCCCTACCGCTGCCGGGTCCGCCGGGTCCCCCGGAACCCCCTGCCGCTGTCCCGCGATCGCGGGACACCAGGGCTCCCTCGGGGAGCCCCTGGACGCGCGTGCAGGGGGCGCACGCTCCCGAAGACGCGTGACCGCGCGTCATCGCCGAGGGGCGGCCACTAGCAAGCCGGGAGATTTCCCGGCTTGCGGTACCGACCACACTGCAATAAAGTGTGTCGGTACTGTACCTTGCTTTCTAGATTATTCTCCTGTGTACCGACCCGGCTTGACACTTGGACTCCGCACTTCTGGCTTACCGACCCGTTTATCTCTGACCTTCCGCATCTCTCCAATCCTCACCACGGCTTTACGGACCTCTACGATTCTAGTGGCTTTAACCCCTGACCACGGCTATCGGAACTCTGACTATTCTACTGGCTCCTATCTCTGACCTCGGCAAGTATCAAGACTAATCTACACTCTCCAATCCTGACCCGGCTACCTGACCATCCACTCTCCAGACGTGCCCCCATGGCGGTGGGTGGCATTTTTACCCATTCCCACCTCAGGGTCCCGCCTTCTTTGTGGTGAGCACAGCGTTAGTTACATGACCCCACAACGTAATTTGATGTCGGAGCCGATCAGGGGGGGAGGGCGAGCACGGGAAAGCAGGCAGCGGTGTGCAGGGGGAAAACTTTGTTCCTCCCTGCTCTAGAGAGTGACGGCAAACACCATTTGTGTCAAATAGAACACATTTGATGCGGAAAGTGCATGAAATTAGATGTTTTTCTGCATAATTCCAGATTTTTACTGCCTCGAATTGCAGTCAGTTTTTGGATGAGTTTGCATGGCATTGTGTTGTAACTTGTGTATGTGTGTATGGATCCTCAGCAGAGGATCACAGGGTAACCAAGTTAGTAAAAGAGAAGTAAACTAGTTGTATCACCAATACTGTGTCTGTATTCTTCCTGCCGCCTGACCGCAGGCCACGCGTGGCCCAGTATTTTATTAACAGGGACTCAGGCCCCGGCCTCAGCAATAGTCATACGTCTGAGAGGTAAAAGTAGAGGGGTTACACATGTCTTTCTCTCTCTCATGGGAAGTTGCTCACCTTATAACCTGGGGCGTCATCTCCCTGTGCCTCGGGCACCACAATTAGATTGTAAGCTCTTTGGGGCAGGGACGTACAGTGCCTGCAAAATTCTATGTACAGCACTGCGTACACTATACAAGGTACAAATGACCAATATTGAGGCTACCAAATTTATGAGGTGCCAAATTGATTTGAGTTTTACAACACAGTGAAGGAGACAAACACCCATGGCCATTGATTGACACCCAGTAATATATGTGATAATGTCCCTTCTCCTAAATGCATGGAACACACAATAAGAATGAAGTCAGCGGGGTGAAGCATGGGCAGCAGCGGGTCGTGTGTCTCAGATGTACACTGTGGTCATTGGAAAGTCAATCAATACACTGCGGTGTCCTTCCTTACAGGCTCAGTCCTAACCCTCCACTCTGCTTGCACATCACCCCGCACTGCTGCCTGGTGGCAAATTCTTCCAAATCAGGACTTCTGGGTAAATTGTCACAGCCTTTCAGGCCCTCTGACATTTAGCAGCTCTATTTCCTACATATACACACACACACACACACACACACACACACACACACACACACACACACACACACACACACACACACACGCACAAACACAGGCATATATACACACACACACACATATATATATATATATATATATATATATATATATATATATATATATATATATATATACATACACACACACACGCTGAAAATACCTGGCTTTCTTGGGAATTGTAAGAAACCAACCTCAATCCTCCCCTCCTCCCCCCCCCCATCTACTCGCCTTCTATCGCCTTCCCCTCATCTCTCTCCCTACCATCACTTTCCTTTAATACCTTATGATGTCCCCAATTCTTTCCGCCTGTCTCCTTTTCCAGCAACCTTACTTTCTCCTCACGTGCCAGCTGACTTCCTCCCTTTCTTCGTCTGCTTTCTGTGTAAACTATATAACTATCTGACTCTCCTTATCTGACACCAGGCTATGTGCATTATGATGTCACGTGCCAAATACATAGTCCAACAGGTACAACGCTCAGTGGCTGACTTGCTTGTCAGACAATTAAAAATAGAACATATCAATCAAACCTGCTCCTTGATCTCAGGAACCATCATGCAAAATGTGGTTACGATATCTTAAGAGGCGTCCCAAAGCATAGTACACAGACAAACAGCGTCCCAAATATATATGTAGCACTCTCTGCCCTGCCCTAGGGAGGTCACATCAATGTTTCTTCTCCTGGCTTACTCAGAGTTGATTACCTTATCAGGGTGCTGGATTAGTGTGGCTAGGCAATAATATAGCAATGATGGGTGCTAGGAACTTTATTCATTCAACAGCATTTATTGTTACATCAATATACACAGTGATGTTGGTATGGACATCACGGCATTCTCCCTAGTGTTGTCTTCCCTAGCTGCCCCCATCTCGGCCTCGGCTCGGGAGGTGCTGAGAGTCGATCCTATTTGTTACCCAAGGAAGCCTTCTTCTGGGTGGCTTCGGTAGGGCTTCATCTCGTAGGGACCCCTGTCGGGCCTGGTGTTATTCTCCCTCTGTTGGTGATGTGTCCGTCCTGTGGGCACTGCATACCACCTCTTGGCAGTCTGGAATGGGACCAGCTATGGACCCTCCAATGGTGCTGGTCCAACTATGCCTCAGGACTATTGCCTGTTGAGCCCCCTCTGGGAATAGGCGGCCTCTCCGTCAACGAGTGGACGGGAGTCATCTCTGTGGGATGCTATCTAAAACAGGGTACTGTCCCTAACTATAAAATAATAAAGGGGGATCCTCATTTTATTTATGATTGTGTTAATTTGTCCAATTACATTTGAGCCCCTGAAATAAGGGGACTGTGTATGAAAATGGGTGCCATTGCCCTTCCAGATACTTCCCCCTCACTATATACTGTATATATATCCTACCATGACATCACTGTCTCCAGCAGAAGTGGGCAGGGATTAAATTCTGCCGAGTCACCACAGCGCCATCAGTTGGGAAAGGAGCGTTACGCTGTGTGTGGGCCCACACAGTTAACCCCTTAAAGCCATAGTAATCCCAAAATGGGGTTACACATAGTAGATTATTTTTGTTTAGAGATCAACAAGAAATGTCATCTAGTCATTATGAAATTATTAGCAGTGGGGCAGAGATACTTACTGGGGTAACATAAAGGATTTTTCTATCATAATTCTCGATATGAAGCAGAATTCTTTAATTAATAAAAATAAATGAATTCTCCTTTCATTGGGGTTCTGGCAGCTTTTTCCATACAAACAGATCATTGAGTATATGAATTTATAGACTAGTGCCTGGGGACAAATTACTTTCATAAAGCAATTTTCCAGCTGTATGGCTTCATCACTACACCCTGCATCGGCCCCGCTAGCATGCTCCCATTCCATCACTCACACTCAGGATTCCTGGTGACTGCACATGACAACCACAGTCAGCTGTGTAGGTCCGTAACCTCCGACTTCTGGAACAAAACTTCACAAAACATTCTCACCGATGGGACGTTGCTTTGCATAAAATCTCACGGCTGAAACCCCCCCCCCCCAAAAAAAAACACAACACCGGTTGTGACCCAGTTATGACATGCAAATGAGCACACACAGTGAGTCACTGTCATTACCCAGAATCCTTCCCTGCAGTGGAAGCACTGTTTTCTAAGCGATAATGGGCAAACACAGGGCTGCAGACCTATCTGAGACATGCAAATGCAGCACACGTGGTATTTTTATTTACTGCTCAATAAAGTGTAGCATCTGATTGATGTTTTCAGTCCCTCCCCTTCCCCTAAAATTAATTCAGTGTGGAGCCCTTTAAAGCAGATTACCAACCGTAGCCGGCTTCCTGTTTTTGATTCAATTGTAAGCTCTTCGGGCCAGCGACTCCTTTTCCTAATGTTACTTTTATGTCTGAAGCGCTTCTTCCCATTATGTGTTATTTGTATTATTTGTTATGTATATTATGTCACATGTATTACGGCTGTGAAGCGCTGTGTACATTAATGGCACTATATAAATAAAGATATACATACACAAATTTGTTTTTCATTTTTCTTTATAAAAAAAACAGCAAAACAAAAAGGCCCAAAAGCCTGCAGTAGAGTATCCACATGGCAGCACAGAGCTGGGTTCTATACAGACTTCAGGGACACTTATCCTGAGTTCCTGAGATAAGGCACTTTGAAGTCCATTGAAGGCACAGAGTTAAGGACAGCTTAGCTGCCATGTTAATTTCAGGTTTAGACTCATTTCCCAGGAATAAAACAGTTAAAAAAAAAAAAACAGTAAGCAAGGAAGAAAGGGTTTGGTGAAAATAGACACCGTACTGTATAGTAATCTTTAAAAACGGCACCTTATAAATCATCATCTTTTGTGTTATTAAAGTCTAGGGGGACCTTTGATAAGATTTGCTACAATTCAAAGGTCCATGAAGGACCAAATGGGCAATCCTACCTAGGATCTATGTGTACTATTGGCTGTGTAATATTTAATAGGTTAATATATAAGGGTTGCAGGCTTTGTACGAATGACTTAAACATCCCTACAAAGAAGGATGTAACATGAAACAATAGAAGGGTTCTTAGGCAGACTGATGAAAAAGGAAGCTTAGGAGGATGAGCTGCTCACTGGGGTCTGAAGCCGAAAATTCAATAGCGGGATTATATATACACATGACAAAAAAAAAATCCTACAATGTGGAAGGAAGGAGGGGGCCGCAGAGCACATCAGCCAAACGTGACTTCCAAATCTCATTCCAGCGTCTCTACGTGTGTGATGAATTGTGTTTAATTACAAAAAGTGGGCTTGATGTCAGGAACTAAGAATAGATTGTAGATATTGTATTATAGCCTCATTATGTAAGGGAGTTGTGCGTGTATGTATGTATGTATGTATGTATGTATATATATATATATATATATATATATATATATATATATATATATATATATATATATACAGCTGAACCCCGTTATAGCGCGCCCCTATATAACGCGGTTTTCACGTGGCTCCCGTTTTTTTTTTTAAATATTTTTTTACATTTTTTTTGCACACTGCACACTGCACACTGCACACTGCACACTGCACACACTCTCACTGCACACACTCCCAGCACTCACTGCACACTGCTCACAGCACACACTCACACTGCACACTGCACACACTCTCACGGCACACACTCTCAGCACTCACTGCACACTGCTCACAGCACACACTGCTCACTGCACACTCTCTCACTGCACACTCTCTCACTGCACTCTCTCACTGCACACTCTCTCACTGCACACTCTCTCACTGCACACTCTCTCAGCACTCACTGCACACACTCCCAGCACTCACTGCTCACTGCACACTCTCACTGCACACTGCACTCACTGCACACACCCACTGCACACACTCTCACTGCACACACTCCCAGCACACACTGCACACTGCTCACAGCACACACTGCTCACAGCACACACAGTCAGTGCACACACTCTCAGTGCACACACTCTCAGTGCACACACTCCCAGCACTCACTGCTCACAGCACACAGCACACTCTCACAGCACACAGCACTCACAGCACACACACAGCAGTCACTGCACACTGCTCACAGCACACACTCACACTGCACACACTCGCACTGCACACACTCTCACTGCACACACTCCCAGCACTCACTGCTCACAGTACACTCTCACAGCACACAGCACTCACAGCACTCACAGCACACTCTCACAGCACTCACAGCACACTCTCACAGCACACTACACTGCACAGCACACCACACTCACACCTCCCACTCCCTACCTTTGGAGATTGGAGCGGAGCTGGCATCAAGAGGAGGGGGGGTGTCGGGAGGAGGGGGGGGGGTTGTTGGGAGGAGGGGGGGGTGTCGGGAGGAGGGTGAGTGAGGAGCAGGCTGGGACTCGGGGGGCTGCGTGGGCTAGGCCCAAAACTGATTATGCCGCGGAGGGCCGTTAGGTGTGGGGGCCTCGGGGGGGGAGGAAGTGGATACCGGTGGAGGGGGATGGATGCCGGTGGTGGGAGGTAAGGAGCAGGTTGCGGCTGGACTCGGAGGGCCGCTGCTGGGGGACGTGTAGGGCTTCCGGCCACCTCTTCCTTCCTTCCCTCCTTACTCCATCTCTCCCTCCCAATCAGGCGCGCGACGGCCATTTAAAAATGTTTTTTTTTGTGGCGGCCATCTTGTTTTTTTTCGCGACCCCATTACTAACGCGGTGGTCTCGGGTGGACCCCGAGGACCGCGCTATAACGGGGTTCAGCTGTGTATATATATATATATATATATATATATACATATATGTACCGTGTTGGCCGAGCTTTAATAATCAAAAATGAATAGACGATACCGTTCTGTGGCTAACAAAATGCTTTTATTTGTGCGAGCTTTCGAGATACGCTGATCTCTTCTTCCGACGGTGGTACAATGAATGACGCGCCGCACACCAGATACACACCTCTATCAGGCAGAGCTCAGTAGCTTCTTCTGTGGGCGCTCACGTATCGCGATGGCGCGTGTGCTGGGAGGGAAGACAAGAATTTTGTCTTCCTGTGCCACGACCAGGTGGTCGGTGGGCAGCCAATGGAAGGGCATGGCCGCGCCCCCCGCGCATCCCATCGCTCCCCGCCAGATGCGTGCGCAGCAGTAAACACTGGGGCTGTAGCTTTAGGCTGAGCTCAGACAGGCTGCTACGTTACCGCACGTCCGCGCCTCTTTGCTGGGCGATGTGTGCTCATCCCCAGCAGACAGAACGACGCGATTGGAGGCAAAACTTTAAAAAAACAAAAAAAACTGTGTGTGTGTTTGTGATTGGCTGGCGAAGTACACGTGATGCGGCTGCCGCTTGAAACCACAACTTAATTTGTCTTCTTCAAGTGCAGCGGCATCAACGCGGTACTTCGCCGCCGGGTGTCATTTTCAGTTTGAAAACTCCCACCCACCAAAGCGAAAGAGTGGCGCACGTAAGCGCGCACACGTCGCATCGCAGCCTGTCTGAACTCAGCCTTAGGTTGCGCTAATAGTGCGCGCAACGTGTGTGCTTATAGTAGAAGCGACGCGACGACTTGATCGCGATCGCTGGAAGTCAAGTAAATTTGATTTTTACAGCGACCGCAGTGTGACGTCGCCGGCACTATAAATCTATGACAAAGAAGTGCACAATCACTGGACCCATTCAGACAGCTTTGGCAACATTTTGGGTCGGTTTTAGCTTGGTGACCAGTTTTGCACTGTTGGACTAGCAGTGGTTACAAACCGGAACGGTGTCGGATACATAAACATTGAAATCTTACACACAAGTGATGGGCATATGGGTTTTCTACTTGCTGGTGTGTATGGAAACAATATAAAATGAGAATTGTGTAATAACAAACAACCTGACACCCTCTCCCACAAGCCTTTTAAGCCCCCCTACTCAAAAATCAGAACCAATGGGTTCTCCTCAAGCTGAACTGGGCCCTTTTTATCTCCCAGTTCCTGAGATATTTATCGTCTTTCTTTTTTTTAAAGGCTTTTTGAGATTTTCAATATTTCCCACAATATATGACATACACACAAACTGTTCTGGCCCAAGCACACCCTGATAGATGCGTAGGAACAGGCAGGTTAACTCAATCCCATATATCAGGCAAGGGAACCTTCTTAATCGCTGAAGTGTTTATTTGGGGCAACAACATACAAATAAAAGGGGGGGGAGTACTGAGGGAACACTGGGACATGAGAGCAATGGAGGGGAAGGGGGAGCTATGAGGGAAGTGAGATAAATACAAGATATAGGGATAGGTGAAAATCAGTAACTTTACCAGGATAGGAGAGATGTCTGCTCAAGAGGGCTGCTGGTACTAAGAGACAGCAGGCTGGTCTGGGCTGATAGGAAATGTACTGGGACCATACACCTGGCAGGGGAGGGGGAGCAGTCCATCCTGGTAAAAGGCAGGGGGTTGCCAAGGCAACTAGCTGAAGCCAAGAAACCCACAAGGGGTCGCAACATTGTTGCAACAGCTAGGCTGAGGAGCGCTGGCAGCCTGAAGACAGAGAAAACACAATCCTGTTCCAGGACACAAACACTAAAGAGAAATGTTATATAATACAGAAAATAAAGCACCAAAAAAAAATAATAATAATAATAATAAGACAGAATAACAAAATATATTTAACTACATGAAACTGAATGATACAACGAGTCAACTGGAGCCAAAAAAAACACATCCAAGGTAAATATGAGTATCGACCGATAAGTATTTAATTACAGAAGACTATATCTCCTCCACCATCATGTGTATCAAATCCTGTGTTATTTATTCAAGCCTCTCATTTGTCTCATGGGAAACCACAGTTCCTGAATAATCAGTGATAACTGTAACTCTCAAATGAGAAATGAATTTGATGATGGATTTTTGCCATGGAGTTTTTATCTATAACCAGCATTGCATTAATTCTCTCCATAGATAAGACAGGATACATTTCCTGGCCAGGAGAAGGACTACTATCTAAGATTCAAATCCCCGGGTTCATCTGTATGTCTCTAAACAAAAATCTTTTATATTCAGGTTTGATAACTACTCCTAGATGGTCTTTTATATATATATATATATATAACAGGGTATGTCCCATCATACCGTTCTTTCCCCACATAGTATATCTGCTATGCAAGTCATGTTAAGTTCCAGGCAGTAGCAGGTTAATCTATGGGCCAGTGACCCCCCTTCTGCTATCCTAGAAAGTGAAGGAAGAGAGGTGGTGACTCATGGCCTGTGTACAGCCCCTTAGAGGTGGGTACAGTCCATGAGCCCACCCCTTCCAGAGCTTTCCTAAGAGGAGCACCAAAGTTAGAGGAGTCTGCCTCTGCGCCTCGTGGAGAGAGGAAGGGCTGTAAGTCTCTCCCATCGCGAGGATGAGCTTGCCCACTCTAGGTCCAGGAGGCCTAGAGAACACCCAGATCAAGGCCCCACACTACCGGGGTAGCACCACCCGAAGTCCTGGGACTTCAGAGAGATCATGCTGCAATTATACCATCGCAATAAATCCTGTTCAACTAAACCTCTTGCCTGGTGTCAGTTCCTGGGCAGGAGGTGTGAGGACTGCAGTGATGGGGACTGACACCCACACACCCTGGGTTCCATCACAGCTGGAGGCGCTAACACCAAGAGAGAAGAACACAGAGATCCATCTAAGCCTTTTCTGTCCTGTTTCATTACCACCAAGCAGACAACTCAGTACTCCTACAGTCTACAGGTGTAGCACCACACACCTGGTAGCATGTGTAGATCCCCAGTACCGGTCCCTATATGAGATTGGGGAGGGGGGGGGAACAGTGTTACATATAGTTACAAACTTAATGCCAAAATGTTTTCATTTTCCCACATTCCCAAAAGGTGTTTAATGTCAGCACTATGAGCAAACTATTTAGGACGCTGTCCCGTTTCATTCTTCGGAAACGCAGCAAATAAAAATCCCACGTGTGGAGCACATTCACGTCTCAGACAGGTCCACAGCCCTGCCTTTCCCATTATCTCTTAGGCCGAGTTTATAGTGGGGGCTACAGCTACCGCGTGACGTCTTCCGTCGCCGTCCTACAGCGATTCCTGCACTGCACACTGGTGCAGGAGACCAGAGATCGCGACCGGGGGGCGTGGCCATGAGCAGTTGGCCCTCATTGGCTGAACCGCTCACGTGCCCGTGACGTCACCCCCTCGATCGCTGAAAATATACAAATCCTCTGGCTTCCAGCGATCGCGATGGCTGACGTCACGCGGTCACCGTCGCGCCCACTATGGGCACCCGCGACGGACAACATGTACTTGCTACGTCGCTGCGCAAAGTCGCTGTCGTAGCAAGTACTATAAACTCGTCTTAGCATTCAGTGCTTCCACTGCAGCAAGGGATTCTGGGTAACGACATGTAAATGAGCACTCACAGTGAGTCACTCTTTTCTTATCCATTTTAACATGGGACCCCTATAAGCTTATGCCTGGTGTATTACACAGCTTTTCAGCACAGCCTGGGTTATAGAGGTGCAGAGCATATAACTTTAGTGAAGCACCAGCCGTGTGTATAACACTGAACTGTATTTCCCTTATAATGGCGGATTCACCTGCCTTTCTAACTCAATTGTATCCTTAAAGACGTCCTATACATTCAAGATCTAAGAGATGTGGGATTCAGTTATTTTTTTATTGATTCCGAAATATCTCGTTCTCTTTCGCCCAACCGGCACTAACTTGGTGGAAAACGTAGAGATCTTGGAAAATGCTTTATTGTTCGATATTTACCTTCTAGGTCAGGGGTGCGCAAACTTATCTTCATGCGTCCCCCTTTCTTCTTTCCCCTCCGGCTTGCGCCACATCCCCCCCCCCTCCCCCCCGCACGGCCCGGCGTCAAGTGACGTCACATGACCCCGCTGCGTCATTTGACGCCGGTTGCCATGGAGACACGTCATTTCAACCAATGTAAGTAAACCAGTTACAGAGGCCTCCCGCGATCCCCGGCATTTCTTTTAAATGCCTTCAGGGAAGCGCGGGCCTCTATAACACCCCACAGACAATCTAGCGCCCCCCACTTTTTGAAATCAACATGACTGCCATTCATGTCTCACTCCAACGGGCCAATAGGAAGCATCAATATTATCAGAGCATGACACTACAGCTTCTTATTGGATGACTTTGGCAACCATCTTTGATTTTTCTTTCATTTTACGAGCACATAAAATGGTAAATATCCTGGGTAATGGCTCCCCCCCCCCCCCCCAGAGGCAAGGAATAATGCGTTTAAGTTCTGGGGGACCCCCTGGTTCAGATTCTGGGGAAAGGGAGGTGCTGCTAAAGGCCAACTGCATACGTTAATACTAAACAGAATTTGAGGTTATATTGATGTTTTATGGCCAGAGAAACTGGATGCCAAGAGGAAATGGAAACTCTGAATCTTTAAAATTGCTGTTGGACAAACATTTTTTCAGGTGTTCGAGGTGCTATTCCATGAGACAGCTTCTGATGCTAGAAGACATCCTGCTGGTCCTTTACACCTAAAAAGTAGGCTCCAAGGTAGACGGGGGTCTAATACCACGTAGACTGCTGGTCTTTTCTGGTCTCTCCTTTATTTCCTGAGGGATCGCTGACATTAGGTCACACTGGTCCTACATGGGACTGGCCTTTTAATCTGTTAAACATGTCACTGTCATTAGGTCACTTTGGTCTCAAGTGGGACAGACCATTTAACCCACTTAACAGTCTACTCTACGCAACGTTATATAGTGGGTGTGGGGGAGAGGGGTGTAATCGGCTTTGTGGTTGTGAAGAAGGAGAAAATCCCTTTGTGGACCGAGATCATGGAGCCCAAAATGGCTCCGATTACACTTATTTAACCCTGTCTGTGCTGTAAATAGAGATGTGCCACCTGGTCTCAGTTTACTTTGCGAAATTGTTCACAAGTGTTGCATTCATTTAATAAATTCGCAAAAAAAGTCATGTGTTTTTTTTAATTAAAAAAAGGGCGCGCAATTTCACACTTTGTTTTCGAAATGTATCTTTAAAAAGTACTGCACATGGGGGTCGCGTGGCATTGCACATGGGGGTCGCGTGGCATTGCACATGGGGGTCGCGTGGCATTGCACATGGGGGTCGCGTGGCATTCCACATGGGGGTCGCGTGGCATTGCACATGGGGGTCGCGTGGCATTGCACATGGGGGTTGCGTGACCAAGACTTTTTGGGGGGAGAACATTGGTGGTTTTCGTGAATTATTTTCTCAAAAAACCCCAACAAAATGTCTTCCCGTTCACAAACATTCCAGGCTTCTCTCGCCATGAGGGTCACAGCATCCAAGTGCTACGATCCTACCCTAAAAACCTAATCCTTTACCCTAATTCCCTAAAAAACAAATCCCTTACCCTAATCCCCTACCCTAAAAAACAAATCCTTTACCCTAATTTCCTACCCTAAAAACCTAACCATTAATCCTAATTCCCTACCCTAAAAACCTAATCCCTTACCCTAATTCCCTAAAAAAACAAATCCCTTACCCTAATCCCCTACCCTAAAAAACAAATCCTTTACCCTAATTCCCTACCCTAAAAACCTAATCCCTTACTATAATCCCCTACTCTAAAAACCTAACCCCTTACCCTAAGACCCCTATCTTTAACACCTTATCCTTACAGCTAAAGCCCCTTGAATTAATTTACCGTATTGGCGAAACGGTCAGCGGGGAAGCAGCTGCGGTAAAGGTTTATGCCAAATGCCGGCGGAGACATGGTCGTGGCAAGATTCCGCACTGCACTTGCCAAAGGCTGTGTCCCCAGTGTAGGCTGCAGCGAGCCCTACGGTGTGCGCTGCAGGAAAAAGATCCGCCCCTCTATGGCGTCGGGCCCAGTAGCTGCCCACTAGCGCATGTAGAGATCACGATACGCAACCACATATTTGCAAAGACAAGAATCTTGTCTTTGCTAGAGACGACGGAGCAGGAGCTGATACTGGAGCTGTAGCCTAAGGCTGCGCTTATAGTGCCTTGCGACGCGACGCCAAAACAAATTGACTCATTCGCAAGCGCTTATAGTAAGCGCGACGGTGATGGAGCGATAGAGCGACGTCACGTCTAAAAATTTGGAAGCCGGGTAAATTTGATTTTTTAGAGACAGTCGCCACGTGACTGTCTCTAAACCAATCAAATTGCGCGGCCCGCCCCTTTTAGTGACGTCACTGGACTTGTCGCCAGCGACGTCGCTAAAAGTAAAATTACAACTTTTGCCGGTGGTGACGGCGACGGGTGACGTCATCGGTCGCGTCGCCAGCACTATAAACGCGGCCTAAGGCAGCAGCTAAAGGGTGCGGGCCCTTCACTACCGTTCCCTACACTAGTATTTGGCCGCGCTTATAGTCCCGGCGACGGCGCATCGTGTCAAAAGTTTATTTAAACCATCACGTGCACCTATAGTGGGCGCGACGACGCGACACAGCGACCAAAATCGCTGAAGTCAATGTAAATTGATTTTTTCGGCGACCGCCGCATGACGTCAGCAGCACGTGAGTGGTTCAGCCAATGAGGGCGAACCGCTCACGGCCACGCCCCCCGGTCGCCATCTCTTGTCTGCTACACACTAAGCTGAAATCGCAATTACAACGGCGTCAGATGACGTTACGCCGTCGTGTCGCCATCGCCGGGACAAAAAGCGCGTCCTTTGGCTCTGGAACTTTAAACAATGACTCCTGGTATATCACACACTCCAACACTTACTGTTCTCCTCTCCGTTCCTTTTCTCCTTTCCTGAAAGCCCTACTCTTCCCACCCCACGGTTATTTCCCATATCCCCCTCCTGGTTGCACTGTGACTCTTTTTGCTGCCATGAATTGCATCTTCTTCTCACCGTCCATAACCTACCCCAAAACTCCTGAACACCATCTTGACAAGGCAACAGGTATTACCATGACAAGTGGCCTTATACCATCTATTCTGGTCTCATCCCTCTCCCATTCCTTTTAGATTGAGAAATGGACCTCATTACTATTGTTTCATTATGTTTACATTGTATTCATTTAATTTTTTTGTAGTAACACAGGAGGGAGAGGGAGGAGAGGGTACGATACCTTGTATTGGACCAACAAGTAGTTGATCTGTTACAAGCTTTCCAACCTTCCAAGGTCCCACTACTCCCTCTCCCTCCTGTGTTACTACGTGGAAGCTACCCACCCTTCTCTGCCTACTGTGTTCTTTGTGTCCTTTCCCCCACATTGTACTCGGCTGCAGAATATGTTGGCGCTATATCGATTTAGGGTACTAATAATAATGACATCCTGTAAGAAACCCTTTTGCAACTCGGAAAAGAAAACACGCATGAACATATGACCTTTGGCGGCTGAATATAAGGGGCTGAAACTCGAACGGATAAACAAGGGAGAGCAAAGAAAAGAAAGAAATAAAAATCAGCCATCCGGTCGCATGCTTTGATGTTCGATAGTGTTCTAATTTTATTTGTCTTATCAAATGCTGGTTGCTAGATTAGATTAGATTCAGTGCTATATTACAAAAGAGAAGCAAGGTTTGCAAATGAGCTCAACATTTCCAGCTTTCACTGGGTGCCAAGTGTTTCTGTCTGAGGAAGTATGAATGTATAATTGTCATGTAAAAAAAAAAAAAAGAAAGCATCTGACTGCACATAAAACGTAATTCATATTACTGCTCTGTTGGAGAAAACAACCCACTGTAGAGAAAAAAGGCAGCACGTTGGGGCGTATCGGATTGCACTGTATCAGATTTAACAAAAACATTGGCGATACAGCAGAAGGCGTACACACAGCCTTTGAAGTGGGTGAAGGAACCCAGTTTGAGCCCCACGGTCAGCTCTCTTGTGACACTTTATCTCCATGTGCTTCAGGCACCAAAATTATAATTAGTCTCGCAGGGTTGCCAGGTGTCCAGTATTAAATAGGACTGTCCTGTATTTGGACACTCTGTCCAGTAAAACATTAGCGGTAATACTGGACATGTATATGTATACCGGTATTACCTCTCTGGGCGTGTATATGTATACCGGTATTACCTCTCTGGACATGTATGTGTATACCGGTATTACCTCTCTGGGCGTGTATGTGTATACCGGTATTACCTCTCTGGGCGTGTATGTGTGTACCGGTATTACCTCTCTGGGCGTGTATGTGTATACCGGTATTACCTCTCTGGGTGTGTATGTGTATACCGGTATTACCTCTCGGGGCGTGTATATGTATACCGGTATTACCTCTCTGGGCATGTATGTGTATACCGGTATTACCTTTCTGGGTGTGTATGTGTATACCGGTATTACCTCTCTGGACGTGTATGTGTATACCGGTATTACCTCTCTGGATATGTATGTGTATACCGGTATTACCTCTCTGGACATGTATGTGTACTGTATACCGGTATTACCTCTCGGGGCGTGTATATGTATACCGGTATTACCTCTCTGGACATGTATGTGTATACCGGTATTACCTCTCTGGGTGTGTATGTGTATACCGGTATTACCTCTCTGGGTGTGTATGTGTATACCGGTATTACCTCTCTGGACATGTATGTGTATACCGGTATTACTTCTCTGGACATGTATGTGTATACCGGTATTACCTCTCTGGACATGTAAGTGTATACCGGTATTACCTCTCTGGACATGTATGTGTTGTGGCAGGATGACCGTGGTTAGTGAGGAGAGAACACGACTCTTCTGGTGAAATAATATGCTGGTGGATTTATTTGTCCAAAAGTATAACCAAAACAATGGGTTCTCTGTCCCTTTAAGTGCAATAAACGTAAACAAAAACCTATCCCCGGTCGGGGAACTGACTAAACAAAAGTGCAGGCTATCTACCTGGCTGGCTAGCTAACCTAGTCCAGCCCAACAATGTTCAACAACACTAGTTGGCTCCTTACCTGGGAGCTTTATTCACCTGTGGACTGCTTAATAAGCTGGGTTAACCCCTCGTCTACTGGAAAGCAGGCATATTGCCATCTCCTACTAATGTATACAGAGTTAATGACCCTGTCACATATCCCCCTTCCCAACGTAACGTTATCGAGTGGAGCGGCCCGTGCACCGAGAGAGTGCATCAGTATTACCGTGCAGTATGCCTGGCCGATATTGGACTGTGAAGTTGAAAGGTTGCAACGATAGAAACCAACGGGTAACTCTCGAGTTCTTTTCTTTATTTCTGTGCATCCACTGTAGTGGTGCATGATCTGTAACGAGCGTAAAAGACCTGCCTAAAAGGTAATTCTTCAACGTGTCTGTTGCCCACTTTACGGCCAAACACTCTTTTTCTACTGTGGCATATCTTTGTTCGCGGGGACACAATTTGCGACTCAGATAGAGGACCGGGTGTTCCTCTTCTCCTACAAACTGGGACAGTACTGCTCCAAGACCTACTTCGGAGGTGTCCGTTTGCAGAAAAAAATCCTTCGTAAAATCCGGGGCTACCAAGACTGGGTGACTACAGAGCGTTGTACGTAGGTCTAAAAATGCGGTCTCCGCACCACTGCTCCATTTTATAACATCAGGTGCCCTTGCCTTTACTAAATCTGAAAGCTGTCCAGCCCGGGTTGCAAAATGGGGTATAAATCGCCTGTAGTAACCTACAATGCCTAGAAATGTCCTAACCTGTTTTTTTTTTTAAGGGGACGGGGCCAATTCTCAATGGCTTCAACTTTATTGAGCTGAGGTTTTACTGTCCCCCTTCCCACAACATAGCCAAGATATTTTGCTTCTGCTAGGCCGACTGAACATTTAGCTGGGTTGGCTGTAAGACCCGCCTCCTGAAAGGTTCTCAACACTGCCTCAACCTTTTGTAGATGTGAGTCCCAATCTGGACTATGAATTACCACATCGTCTAAGTACGCTGAGGCGTAGTTCGAGTGTGGGTGTAACAACTTATTCATCAATCTTTGGAAGGTTGCAGTTGCCCCATGAAGGCCAAAGGGTAAGACAGTATACTGGAAAAAGCCATCAGGTGTGGAGAAGGCTGTTTTCTCTTTTGCTGAACTTGTTAAGGGGATTTGCCAATAACCCTTTGTAAGATCTAAAGTGGTTAGAAAACGGGCCCTCGCCAACCTCTCAATTAACTCGTCTACCCGCGGCATAGGATAGGCATCAAACTTCGAGACTTCGTTGACTTTTCTAAAGTCATTACAGAACCGTATTGACCCATCCGACTTAGGTACCAAGACAATACGGCTGGACCATTGACTATGGGACTCCTCAATTACCCCTAATTCTAGCATCTTCTTTACCTATGACTGAATAGCCCCTCTTCTGACTTCTGGGATCCTATAAGGTCTTATCTTAACGGCTATCCCCGGCTTGGTGACGATATCATGGGAAATCACCCTAGTTTTCCCTGGTACACTGGAAAATACATCCCTGTTCCTTTTTACCAAGTCTACAGCTTCTCTGTATTGTTCAGGAGTGAGTTCTGCCGATATTCGAACGAGTGGATCCTCCCCTTTCCCGGATTTGTTAGCTACTACCGTCAGACATACCTCTCTATCCTTCCA
The DNA here is from genome assembly GCF_040206685.1 of Ascaphus truei. Taxonomy (NCBI): domain Eukaryota; kingdom Metazoa; phylum Chordata; class Amphibia; order Anura; family Ascaphidae; genus Ascaphus; species Ascaphus truei. The sequence goes on along the minus strand of NC_134491.1, from coordinate 17,645,030 downwards.
GGATTTTAATAGATTTATGTGATAGATTTGCTCTACCTTCCTCCGATCTGGCTGTCGAACGTTATAATTCACCGGGCCGACCTGTTCTAGAACTTCAGATGGCCCTTGCCAATGGGATAACAGCTTGCTTTGGACCGTGGGAACAAGCACCATTACTCGGTCCCCTGGTCGGAAGCTGCGAACCGTAGCCTGTCTGTTTTAAAGGTTCTGTTGGGCCCTCTGTGCCTCTTCTAAATGTTGTCTGACTATGGGAGCAATATGAGCAGTTGGCTCCTTACCTGGGAGCTTTATTTCCCCTTGGGACAGGATCAATCTGAGCAGCCTGTGTCTGTCTGTCAACACTCCTCTGTCTTCTCTCTGTGCCTGAGAGAGACTGCTGCTCCAGAGACATCTTCCTGTTTTAAAGCAGGTGAGCTAGCTTAATTTGAATCACCTGTGGACTGCTTAATAAGCTGGGTTAACCCCTCGTCTACTGGAAAGCAGGCATACTGCCATCTCCTACTAATGTATACAGAGTCAATGACTCTGTCACAGTGTATACCGGTATTACCTCTCTGGACATGTATGTGTATACCGGTATTACCTCTCTGGACATAGTGACCTGACCGGCTTGGGGGTCAGTGGGTTTTCCCCAAGCAGGGCGAGTGCAGGGCTGTTTGCTAGGGGGCTGGACAGGTTTCTCCATCCTGATTGGCTGCATTACCCAGCAGCAGCCAATCAGAAGGAAGTATTAGGAGCCTGGGGGTGGGGCCAAGGCGAGTGTGTGTCTCGAGCGTGTCGCACCTTTCACCATTATGTCCAGTATTTATAGAGAAGCCGCCTGGCAACCTTATCTGGGTCCCAATTACTACCAACCGCACAATGCAGGCCAAGCCACCAAGCTCAAACTGATGAGTCCAAAAGGAATTTGGAATTGGTTTTCTGACTGTACACTTTTGACACCTTCTAACCCAGCGGTGCGCAAACTGGGGGGCGCGAGACTGAGTTCGGGGGAGCGCGGGATTTACAGAGGCCCCGCACGCTTCCCGGAGGCACTTAAATTAAGTGCCGAGGGAGCTACAGGGCCTCTGTAAACCTTACTTACCCTGGCTCCGGCAGCTTCTCACACGCGTCGCCATGGCAACGCAACGTCAAATGACGCCGCAAGGTCATGTGACGTCACGTTGCTATGGCAACGTGACGTCATGATGCCTGAGCCGACACCGGAACGGGGATGAGGGGGGGGGGGGGGCGCGCGGAGTTGAGGGGACCGCCAGCAGGGGGAGCAGGGAAAAAAGTTTGCACCCCCCTGTTCTAACCTATTCACTTGAACGAGCAGTATGTTGTCTTACAGCTTAGCAAACACGGTTAAAAAAAATTTTTAGGAAGCAGCTTTGGTAATTAAACCGGTAAGTATCTCAAGGACGGGGGGGGGGGGGGCAGAGCTAAATGTACTGTGGCTTATCCAGTGGCGGATTTAAAAAAAATGGTGCCCTTAGGCACTTACCTGGTGCCGACCTCTTCCAGCTCCGTGCCATCCCATTGCCATGGCAAGGTGATGCCATGTGACGTCGCATTCTCGGCCACGCATGAGTGGCCGGCAACTGCCGGTCACGCATGCCGCCCCCAAATTTTCCCGCCTTAGGCCCAATGGGAAATCCGGCACTGGGTTTATCTCCAAGGCTTTATTTCTGATTGCTGCTATAATTAACATTAATTATAAAGCGTTATTATATTCAATTAAGCGTTCTGTATGTGTAAGAAGCACTTAGCCATATAACACATTTACTACAATTTTTGGCTGATAATTTAAGACAAGGGTAACCAACTCCAGTCCTCAAGGGCCACTACCAGGTCAGGTTTTCAGGATATCCCTGCTTCAGCACAGATGGCTCAATCAGCCCCTGCTTTAGCACAGGTGGCTCAATCAGAGGCTCAGTCTTTGACAGAGCCACCTGTGCTGAAGCAGGGATATCCTGAAAACCTGACCTGTTGGGGATTGAGGATTGGAGTTGAGCAGCTCTGGTGTAAAGGTATCTTCCTACAGGCACAAGACGGTTTAGTAAATATGGCCATGTATGACGTGGAAATGGGTTGGCCAGTGAAACCTGTGAACACTTAAAGATAGTCAAGGTGCTCTGCTGGGTTCTTTTTCTTTGTTGAAGCAACTGTTAAAAAAGTGGAGATAAAGTGTTTCAATTCTGAGTTCTTTCAACTGCATGAAAAATAATACAGAGAAAAAGAAATAGAATCGGGGCTCTAAAAAATGAAGAAAGCATATAGAATTGAGACTACATTTTGACTGCCAATATACCAATATTGAACCTATAAAACCCCTCGCTGCTATTAATTATTGCACCGTTTCCCCGTGTTGTGTATAACATGTTATTTTCACTTTACAGCCTATCACAGGTAATTTATGCAGCGATTCCATCTACCAAATATGACCTGCGACGGGGGCAGCCCGTATACGGTGTAAACATTCCAGTACAGTTCATCCTGTTTGCCAAAGCTATTTTTAATCCTATGTAACCACAGATGTGTTGTTAGGGAAGGATGGGGGGGGAATGGGATATCAATAAATCCATCCACACTGTATCCTAGAGAACATTGTCTCACTCCCCACCTAAAAACACTTATGGCCCTGGGATATCTGCCAGATTTACTGTACCAGCGAATAAATAGGACACTGTTTAAACTAAGTGGACTCCGAAGAGAAGGGGAAACTTGTTGAATTGACCCTTTTGTTTTGTAATTAATTTACAAATGGTTGTTGCAGTGCAGGCCTCTTTTTAATATTCAGGACAAAGCTCTGACAGGAATGGCTCACTCCAGTTCTGAAGGGCCACCAACAGGTCAGGTTTTCAGGGTATCCCAGCTTCAGCACGGGTGGCTCGGAGGCTCGGTCGAAGCTGAGCTGCTCTGATGAAACTATGTGAAGCCCAGCAGGGTTACAAAAGGAGAGGGTTTTAAAGCTGCAGATCAAGCTGCCATTTAAAAAAAAAAATGTGTATCAATACAATCTGCCCACTGACAAGTGATTGGCTAAGCTGCCGGTCGATCCGTTCTCCTGTAATCGATCACTGAAGATTCGGCTCAGGGGTTCTTTATATCACTGTTAGGGCTGCAGAAGTCTACCCAAGATGCAAAGCTCTGTGAGGAAGATCATGTGATCAGGCAGGCACAGGTTACAATTGGTGCACTGCTACAGAGAGGGCAAAAGGGGAGTGCCAGAGCCTGTCTCAGAAGAGGAAGGGGATGTGACTTTGTAAATGGTTGCTATAGAAACAAAAATGCTTATTACATTAGCATACATGAAAAAAAATATATATTTTTTAATGTAACGCTACTAGTATTTTCTCATAGTACAGAACTGATTTTTTTTTTTTTTAAACACACGTAGGATATTGCTTGAACTGCAGTTTTAAGCAACCATGTTAACAGGGAAGAAAACAAGAGAGATTAAAACAGACAGGGGGGCTCAAGTCGAGTCCAGTCCTGGGCCCCAGGAAAGCTCTCCTTCGCCCTGAAAACAGACACCCTTGTTGTAAATCTTTACCACAAAAGGAACTACAACATTAAAGCCCCTTTTCTGATAATTCCAGGGCTTGGGTTGAAAGCCACAAGTTAAATGCAGATGGCATGCAAATAAATGCTGCTCTGTCACTGTGGCAGTAAATGTAAGATTTATCAGGGTTTTTATGTAATTGTAAACCATAAGTGAAAACCCAATCTGTGTGTAATCTAGTTCTCATAAAAGCCACCGCAGCCCAAGTCTGCCTTTCCCCATTAGCACGAAATGTGCCACATTGCAGCCTGTGCCTCCACTTGCTCTAGTCCAGAGCTTTCCAAACTTTTCATGTTGGTGGCACACTTTTTAGACATGCATCATTTCGCGACACAGTAATTCAGTTTTACTAGCAAACCGGAGGTTAAACTTCTAACCCCTTATAAGAGATACGGACATATACATAAATGACAGAGAGAGAGGGTGGGTGACAGACACTGGGGTGCGTGGGTGGGTGACTATGACTGACTGTGGATTGGTGTCTGTATTCATTCACACACTCACACACAAACTCTTACACAAACACACACACACAGAGAGACACACGCACACACACACACAGAGACACACGCACACACACACACTTTTACACTCACATACACACACACAAACGGGGATCAGACACACGGGGGGCGATCAGAGCAGGGGGCAAATTGGAGCGGGGGGCAAAATTGGAGCGGGGGGGGGGAAATCGAAGCAGAGGGAGCAAAATCAGAGCACGGGGGGCAAATCGGAGCTGGTGGGGGCCAAATCGGACAGAGGGGGGGCAAATCGGACATGGGGGGGGGGAAATCGGACAGGGGGGGGCAAATCGGACATGGGGGGGCAAATCGGACATGGGGGGCCAAATCGGACATGGGGGTGGGCAAATCGGAGCTAAGGGAGGCATGGAGCTGTACTTACCTTATCCGCTCCATGCAGGAAAAGGCGCCTCCTCACTGTGCAGCTCAGATAGAGATTGGCTGCGCGCCAACCAATCAGGTGGGAGGATTTTTATTTATTTATTTATTTTCCCCCAAGCGCGCGCCTGTCACCCTGTGGTGATCAGTTTTGGAGAGGGGATGGCGCACGGCCTGGCAACCCCCCTGATGGCGGCCCTGACCGCCCGCGTCCCCCCCTAAATAATCTTGCGCCACCCCAGGGCCCCAGTTTGTGCACCGCCCAGAGGTTTCTCGGCGCGACACACCTACACACTGCAGCCGACACACTAACGTGTCGCAACATACAGTTTGGAAAGCTCTTCTCTAGTCCTTCATCTTTTTAAGTTAGTGATAATGATAACTGCACGTTGGTTAGTTACATTGTATCTAACTTCCAATTTTCAACAGTGTTAAAGGACCATTTAAAAAAAAAGAAAAAACGTGTATAAGAAGTAGGTGTTCCTTTGGAGCTGAACTGCAGCACGTGGGCCAATAGGAAGCCACGATAGATGATGTTGCGGCTTCCTATTGGCTAGTGTCACGCAGGGACTTTAAACGTCATCTTGTTTCTCCTGGTAGGGACAGTACCGTGGGCACGATCCGATGTAAGTATCTCAGGAAGCAGGGGGTCCCCGGAGCTGAAATTAACACCTAGGCAGAATCACACCTATAACCCTTCCACTATTAGAGGTGGTTTCGCAATGCATTGCAGGCCATACTGTCAACAAAGGGTTACGTCTACAATACCCCCATGCTACAGTATTTTTATGGACAGAAACTCAGAAAACAGAATTGACAGGCTGTTACCATATTTGTATTTGTAATTGGCATACCAGCAGAGAAAAGTGGGGTGGCCAATTTAACATATATATATGTTATATATATATATATATATATATATATATATATATATATATATATATATATATATATATATATATATAAAATCAAAAAATAAATAGATGATACCGTTCTGTGGCTAACGAAATGCTTTTATTTGTGCGAGCTTTCGAGATACACTGATCTCTTCTTCCAGCGATGTTACAATGAATGAAGCATGGATTACTTAAAAACAGTGTCTCTTGGAATGTTATCTGTGCTGTTCCTTCCCCCGGTGTGGATGTGTTTTATGGCTAGAGGTGTCAAAGGGTAACTGAAAGCAAGTGAAGAAAGAGTGTGTATGTGTATCAGTGTGAATAAAAATGAATGGAGAGCCCACAGTATAAACAGTGCTCTACACAAGGTGTGTGTGGAGTGAGAGGGATATAAATGGTGTGGGTGGGTGTGGAAATGTGAGAGTTTGTAGCACAACTAAAAGTGTGTGTGGATACTATGTGGTCCCTATTGGTGTATATGGATGGAAAAATAAGGAGTATTAGTATGTGTGAGAGACAGCTGTGTGTGCATACATATAGCACAGTATGTACAGACATGGCCTTTAGCGCTCATGGGAAGAGAGTTCGCTAGTGTCAGTAATGACTCATAAAATTTCGATCTCTGTTTAGGCCACTGCTAAGTGTCCCGAACAGTTGCATAAATTTGTATTCATGCAACCGTCTCTCTTTCGGGGTTTTAAGATTACCTTTGAGTATGGCAACCCTCAGATCGTTCATCTTATGGCCAGAGTCAGAGAAATGTTCGCCAACAGGACTGTCTCTTGTTCCGCGTGTGATGCTGTGGCGATGCAGGTTCATTCTCTTGTTTAGCCCCTGTTCTGTCTCACCTATGTAGTAGCAGCCCCCTGGGCATTTCATGCACATGATGAGGTACACGACATTGCTGGAGGAACAGGTGAACCCTCCTCTGATTTTGTATTCCCGATTCTTGTGTGGTATTTGTATTGTGTCCGCTGTGTAGAGCATTGCGCAGGTTTTGCATCTTGGATCCTGGCATGGTTTTGTCCCGCATTCAGTTGTACTGCTGAATACTTTACTCCTCACCATAATATTCTTGAGATTATGGGGTTGTCTGTATGATAATAAGGGTGCTTCAGGGAAGACCTGTTGCAGTCTTGTATCTTCCTGGAGGATGGGTTGTAGTTTCCTGGCGATCTTGCATAGGGCTCCTAGGTGTGGGTTATATGTGACCACCAAAGGAACCCTGTCGCTTGTCTCCTTCTGTTTGTATTCAAGTAGATCACTTCTTGGTATTCTGGTGGCTTTGTGAATTTGCTGGTCTACAATTCTGTGGTTATATCCACGGTTTATAAAGTCTGATCTCAAGGCTTTAATCCGCTGGTCTCTGTCTGCTGTGTCGGAGCATATCCGGTTGTATCGTATGGCTTGACTGTAGATGGTTGCATGTTTGGTGTGTGTCGGGTGGAAGCTGTTGTCCCTCAAATAGCTGGCTCTGTCTGTAGGTTTGCGGTATACAGAAGTCTGTAGTTGGTTGTTCTTTATAGTAATGGTGGTGTCTAGAAAATGTACTTCATCCGGGGAATGGGTGAGTTTGAGGTTGATGGTCGGGTGGAAAGTATTGAAGTTGTCATAGAACTGTAGGAGGTCCTGTTCGCCAGAGGTCCAAATCAGGAGGATGTCATCGATGTAGCGAAGGTATGTAAGGGGTTTCAAGTGACAGGTGGACAGAAAGTCACTTTCCAGTTTTGCGCAGAACAGATTGGCATACTGTGGCGCCATCCGAGTACCCATAGCGGTCCCGGTTGTCTGGAGGTATGTGTCATTTCCAAATGTAAAGTAGTTATGGGTCAGAATAAATTCAATGCATTTAGTCACTGTCTCTGTGAGTGGCTCCTGCGATCCCAGAAAGTATCTGCAGGCTGAAATCCCATCCTCGTGGGGGATGTTTGTATAAAGTGACTCTACATCCATAGTTGCTAGTAGTGTTCCTGTAGGGAGGGGGCCAATGGCTTTCAGTTTGTTTAGCAGGTCGGTGGTATCCTGGATATAGCTGGGTGTGTTCCTGACAAGTGGTTTTAGAATGCCCTCTCCATTCATTTTTATTCACACTGATACACATACACACTCTTTCTTCACTTGCTTTCAGTTACCCTTTGACACCTCTAGCCATAAAACACATCCACACCGGGGGAAGGAGAAGCACAGATAACATTCCAAGAGACACTGTTTTTAAGTTATCCTTGCTTCATTCATTGTAACATCGCCGGAAGAAGAGATCAGTGTATCTCGAAAGCTCGCACAAATAAAAGCATTTCGTTAGCCACAGAACGGTATCATCTATTTATTTTTTGATTATTGAAGCTCGGCTAACACGGTACTGATACCTCTACATGAATATATATATATATATATACTATATATTTGTGAAATCACTGTATGTCTGCGTCCCAAGGGTCAATCGCATTGGACCTTGGCCCTGTCACTCCGGCTCAGGCCATGCCCGCCCCCGCACACCTCTCATTGGCCTACGTCCAACACCAATGCCACACTGTCCCACCCCTCACTGACTCTCATTGGCCTGCGTCCAATGCCCGCCCCCGCACACCTCTCATTGGCCTGCGTCCCACCCCTCACTGACTCTCATTGGCCCGCGTCCAATGCCCGCCCCCGCACACCTCTCATTGGCCTGCGTCCCACCCCTCACTGACTCTCATTGGCCTGCGTCCAATGCCCGCCCCCGCACACCTCTCATTGGCCTGCGTCCAACACCAATGCCCTAATACAGTGTTTCCCAAACTGTGCGCCGCAGCGCCCTGGTGCGCCGCGGCTTGGCTAGAGGGGCGCCGCGATCAGGGCCGCCAGCAGCGGGAAACAAGGGCTGCTAGCTCATTTAAAAAAAAAAAAAAAAAAAAAAACCTCTGAGGGGAAGCAGAGGAGCGGTCACGTGACCGCTCCCATCCAATGGGACTGCAGCCTGCCCGGCATTGCAACTTCAGTGCCCGGCATTGCAACTACAAAGCCACCAGACAGCAGTGTGTGTGTGTGTGTGTGTGTGTGTGTGTGTGTGTGTGTGTGTGTGTGTGTGTGTGTGTGTGTGTGTGTGTGTGTGTGTGTGTGTGTGTGTGTGTGTGTGTGTGTGTGTGTGTGTGTGTGTGTGTGTGTGTGTGTGTAAAACGGGCTGCAGGGTGTGTGTGTGTATATATGTGTGGTGTGTGTGTGTGTGTGGTGTATATATATATGTATGTATGTGGTGAGTATGTGTGGTGTATGTGTGGTGTATGTGTGGTGTGTATATATATATATATATATATATATATATATATATGTGTGGTGTGTGTGTATATATGTGTGGTGTGTGTGTATATATATATATATATATATATATATATATATATATATATATATATATATATATATAATGTGTGATGTGTGTGTGTGTGAATATATTTATCAAAGTTGCACAATGTTAATAATTTATTCTCACATGTCTTTTTTTTTTAAATGTTTAAAATATTATATAATATACACACACACACACACACAGCTACCAAGTGACAAACACACACAGTGATACCCGCCTCCCAAGCGCGCTTGCTGTCTCCTCTGCCAGGACAGCAAAAAGCTCCTGGTAGAGCGAGCGGCAGCAAGCAAGAGCGAGCAGCAGCACCTAAGCGCTTACTATGTCCCAGGCCAGAGGAACTATAGCAGCGCTGATTACAGATGCAGGGGCTTTGTGCATCTGTTCAGCCCGGCTCAGCGACGCTGAGCTGCCTACGCTGAGAGAGGGAGGCCCGGCGCTCACGCTGGAGGAGCAGCACCGGGAGACAGATGTCTCCCAGCAGCACTGCAGCGTCACCCCCCCCCCTCCCTCCCCGCAGCACACCGGCCCTCCCCCCACGTGGCACAGGCCCCCGCACCACTGACCTCCCCCGTGCAGGGACCGGGCCGTTCAGCCATACCCTCCCCCACCCCCCGTATCTGTGTGTATTTATTTGTGTGTGTGTGTGTGTATTTATTTGTGTGTGTGTGTATTTGTGTGTGTGTGTGTGTGTATTTATGTGTGTATTTATTTGTGTGTGTCTGAGAGAGAGAGAGGTCAGAGAGAGAGAGAGAGAGAGTGAGGTCAGAGAGAGAGA